>NW_017275284.1:75881-110110 GCF_001594065.2 Cyphomyrmex costatus | reverse complement strand
TCCTACCAGAAATCATTAAAATTGCTTCACTACCTTCAAAGATATCGTCATTTTTCCATTTTCCAATTTCGGAGGGGCTGTTTCACCCCCTAAATATGTTTTTCTGCCGCTAAAAAAAATACGTATCTCTTAGTTTTTCATGTTTTACAACATATCCAAATTTCATCAAAATCGGAGATTTACACTTCGATAGGTTTACTTGTCAGACAATCGACTCAGTTTTACGACACGGACAATTGCCCTTAACGACTCGAAAAAACTGCGAACTGCCGCAGCTTCGAAAAATCGGGGTTTATATAGTGATTCCCCTTGATTTGTCAGGCTCTGATTGGAGGAGGAATTTGTTAGTTTAAACAAAGGGCCAAGTTTCTCGCCCCGGAATTGGTTGGGAGTTAGGATGCGTCTTGGAGGTGGGAAGGAGCTTGACCGATGTCACCGTTATCTTAAAATTTATGGTCTTCTTACTTAATTTACGCGAGGGGTTGCACGTGCACCCTTTGTCGCGAGGCCGCCGTGTGACAGATTTTAATTTTTACGAGCGCAACTCGTGTAAATCATCCGCGATTTGACCGTTAGAAAAGCGCTCTGTCGCCAGTCTTGCATTTTTCGTTGTGAAAGTTTATGGCTTTTCTGTTTTTCGGTGACAGTAGAGTGTATATTTATTACTTTTTCTAGCCGAGACTTCGAAAAGATGATTCGCGTTTTCACGGTTCGTGTACGTGCGCTCGTAAATAATTTGTCTTAGAATGACATTTATGACGAGATACCGAGTGCCTTTATTTAGGTTTTTGGTAAAGCGACAGCCGGACTGTTGGTCATTTATTTATGGTCTCGCTATCTCAACACTTGTAGACCTTTCCGAAAGAAAGAATCGTGAGGATCATCTGGACGTAACAACAGTCTAGCTTAGATCTTTTAATCGCTTACATATAAACTACCGTGGTACTATCACGAATTAAAATTAATTAACTAATATACATAGTTCGGCGCGCAATTTGGGGGGACTACGTATATTAGTTAATTATTAATTAATTTAAAAAAAAGGAAAGTAGATCATTTCTGGACTCTTAGAATTCCAAAAATTCGATCGACAACGGGCAAATGAGAGTACGGCGTGGTTATTATTACGCAAATCCAATAAAAATTGATAGATTTTCTCAATTTATTCAAGTTTTAGAACGTTTCGATTCATATAGAATCTTCATCAGCTAATACAGCATATCCATAAATTCATCTATTATACATAATAATTAATACTTCTTGTGGAATATGTCACATCACATTGTTAGATGAGATGTTCAAAATCTAAAATTATATAAATTATGTCATTTATCAATACAATACTGAACAAACAATCTCAAGTAACATACCTCACAAGATACAATAAAACAAATCCAACTCAAATCGTTCATCTTAGGTATTACAAATAGCCAAAAGAGAATTAACCATAAACCATCTTATATAAAAATTACATCATAACAGTACAATGGCCAAACGACGACTAATACTAACATTATATCTTTACAAATATCTGTGATAGAAAGTCAACTAATGATAAACAACATCGTTCTTGTTCGAAAGTTATAAATCAAAACATTTAAAATAATCAAAATAAATCTAGTTAGAAAACAGAATAAAATAAATTAGTAAAGGAAGTTAAAATAATACAAAAAATTAGAAACAAAATTCGAGCACAAATGTCTATGAAGTCAAAAAAATTTTCAATATATTGAGACAACTTTTAAATTCAGCAATTATTTAAGTTAAATTTCGTTTAATATTACTTTATAGTTGTGGTGTAAACCATCCGTATCATTTTGTCTATTCAAGCCCTTGTTCTGCAAATGAATATGAATGTATTCTGACACAAGACGTCTGTTCAAACAACGTTCACAATCAAGAATCTTGATGTCATCCCACTTAAAATCATGATTACATTTCAATCTGTGCTCAGTAATTACAGAATGCGTATCAGTTTTATGATTAATATGGTTTTTAAGCTCGGCGATTCTTGTTTTTAGTCTCCGTCCCGTCTGTCCAACGTATGTCGCATCGCAAGAATTACAAGCTATTTTATAAATCACATTTTTATTTTGTTCTTTAGGCAACGTGTCCTTCTGTGCTCTAATAAATTTATCCAATTTATTAAAGCTTTTGAAGACTAACTTAGTGTCGAAAATTTTGCTAATTCTTTTGAAACCTTTCGATATTGAAGGAATAAACGGAATCACATACCATGGTTGCAAATATGTTGAACTATCACCATTAACGTCAACCAATTTGTTTTTACCACTCATCAAATATCTGAATCTAACATTAATTGTATTAAAAATAAAATCCATCGGGTAATCATTATTAAGTAAGGTTTCTATGATGTAACTTAAATTTTCTTGATGGTATCTCGGGTGTGAAAGTAAATATGTCCTATCCACCATACTTAAAATAATTCCTTTCTTTTGAGATATCGGATGAGAAGAGTAAAAATTTAAAAACCTACCAGATGAAGTAGGTTTGCGGTATACATTAAATTTCAAAACACTATCATGGTTAACCAGTTCGATATCTAAAAAACTTATTCTATCCCCACCAATTTCTACTGTAAACTGTAACCTTTCATGAAAAGAATTAAAGGCATTCAACGTCTGATCAATAATATTCTTAGGTATAGCCATGATAATGTCGTCCACATAACGATAGTAAAAAAGTGGTTGTGTAGTTAATTTATTCAGTGCTTCATCTTCTAAGTCACGCGTTACTAAATCAGCTATAATTGGAGACAAAGGTGAGCCCATAGGGATACCAAAGTTCTGTCTATAAAAACAACCGTCAAAACTAAAAAACGTGGAGTTCAGAACCAAATTGACAGCAATTAGAAATTCTTCTTTAGTAATTTTAATCTTATCCTTAATGTGATTCCATTTACCCTCTATACTATCAATAGCCTTATCAATCGGTATATTCGTAAACAACGAAACTACATCCAAAGAGATCAATGAGTAATTAAAATCTATCTGAGTGCCATTTAATTTGTTAACCATTTCAAAACTGTTCTCTATGTTCCTGGGCGATTTTGGATTAATTTTAATTCGTAATAGTATCGCGGTAGTTTATATGTAAGCGATTAAAAGATCTAAGCTAGACTGTTATAGACTTCGTATTTGTATTAGTTATGTTCTTACATTAACGGTCTTTAGTATTGAATATTGTTTATTTGCCTGAAAGGAAGCGTTGATCGTTTCACACATATACCAGTTATTGCGAGAAATATTACTAAGGCCTCGGTAGTCTAATTGGCTAGGACACTTGCGCGTAAAGCAAGGTGTCCGGGTTTGTCTCCCGGCCGAGGTACTATTTTTCGCAATAAGAATAATTTTCCGTATTTAGTGTTTTCAAGTTATTGGAGTTGCGTTTCAAGACCGACGATTGTTTGGCACGCAATTTGGGGGTACTACGTATATTAGGTAATTATTAATTTAATTTAGTTCGTAATAGTACCGCGGTAGTTTATATGTAAGTGACTAAAAGATCCAAGCTAGACTGTTATAGGCTTCGTAATTCTATTAGTTATGTTCTTACATTAACGATTTTTAGTATTGAATAATTTTTAAAAAGTGATTCTTTATATAAATTTAAGACGAAATATTTATATGATTATATGGTCGAAACGATTTAGTTTGGAAGACACTGAGTGTCAAAGTAGAAGAAAACCACTTAGGTTATTTTAATGAAATTTCGTTGTTTAATGTTTGTAAAGTTTCATTAAAACAATTTGAGTCATTTTCCAAATTTTTAGAAAGACCAAAATTTCTTTCTCTCAGCTTTAACAGTTTCTTTGAAACTAAACTGTTTAAAACATAAATATGAAGGTTTCGTCGTAATTAAACCCGATAATAAAGTACGAAAAAACACATCTTAAAATGTCTGTTAAGCTAGCACCCCCCCCCCCCCCCACAAAAAATCAAAACGGCATCTATGCCAGAATTAAATGCTATTTATGTGCTAATTATGTGTTCTGATGCCAATTTTTGTGCTCGAACGGTTTAGCAAAAGATCGCAATTAAAAGTGGGGGTGCTAGCTTAACGTTAAGTTAGCATTTCCCCTATTAAATCATACACAGAATTAAAAAAATAGTATAGTAAAATTATGTACATTTTATGTGCTTTCAATATCATCAATCAAAATTATTGTAACAGTAATAGTTTCAGAGATACACGTATATATCTATAAATTTCGATACATATTATAACAAAGGTGCAAGAATAAAATGCTAGTTAGAGTGCAAACAGCGAATTGGTTTTAGTCTTAAACTCCACCATTTATGTACTTTCAAAATATGCACAACGAGATTTTTGTGCTCACCCCTTTGTACCGAAAAATCACTCCATAAGTGAACACCCACCGTCTCCTTCCAAGAGTAAAGTGCCAATTAGAGTGCAGGCAGCGAATTGGTTTTGATCTCAAATTGTTTCTCTATTTATGTGCTTTGGTAAATACACAGTATATACAGTATGGCAACTCTCCTGATTTTATGTTGGCAAAAATGGAGTGCGCATGCGCGAAATGGGTAAGTTCCCAGTAACGCCATCTAAACTTCTATCTCATTTCTTCTTATCCGTTCTCTCTATCACTCTCTGTCAGGACCACTTAAATGCTTTCATTTAAATATCCTGTGTTTGTTTATGTGCTTAGAAAGCTGAAATTTCAAGGAAATTAGTATAATTGCCGTTTGTTTGAGTTGTGTTAGTTAGAGAAACTGTTTGTGACTAGAAAGTCTGTGGAAATAAAATAGTGCAAGAGTGAAAAACGTGAAAAAGTGAAAAATATGATATTAAGTAAAACGAGGAACGATCTCTCTTAAGAGAATAGTTAACTTATACAACTGTTGTATAAATTATTTGTCATCTTGGAAGCACTTTTGATCTTAGCTTTGTTCCAGGTATTGCTGTGAAATAATAAAACTTTGTTTTCTAAATTATTGTTATATTAAGTTTAAAACTTCTTTTATCTCATTTTTAGTTGATTATTTTTATTTCAGATGCATAAAAATTATTATTTCATTTTTAATTTAATATAAAATTATTTTATTCGATATTTTTCATAATTATAATCATTATAATAATTGTTTTCTTAAACGTAATCTGTATAACAGTAAATTTTACCTTTTATTGTTTATATTAATATTTTAAATCTGCGGAACATAATGCTTGTGTTTTTCTATCGAATTGCTTACGTTTTAGTTAAAAATCTGCGTTAATTCTCTGTCGTACAATTCTAATAATTTTCAAAAACGCAAGCAATCTACAAGAAAACAAGCATCGTGTGCCGATCTTTAATTAAAATATTTTTACAGTATACTTATACAATATTTATATAATTATATATATTCTTATTTTTGTTTTCTTTTTTTGCAATGCAATTATAACTATAAATCTATTTTTTTTAGTTTTTTTATATTTAAATTAATTTTCTGTACATACAAATAAATTATAGTAGGTAGAAAGAAAGAGAGAAAGAGGAAACTAAAGAGCAAGTGAGATAGAAGTTTAGGTGACGTTACTGGGAAACTTACGCATTTCGCGCATGCGCACTCCATTTTTGCTAACACTGACATCAAAGGTGCCGACAGAGAGTTGTTATAATGTATATACTGTGGTAAATATATAGAAAAGGAGAGCCACCCCCGACGACCTCGACCTTGACATATGTTGTCAAGGTCATGACCCTGAGTAACCTTCCGCAGGTTTTAGATGGCGGTCGCTATCCGTTAAAAAGTTATTAACAGAAAAAGTTTGAAAATTAACGTATCATTCCTGTTATACATGTATGATATTAATTACTATTCTAATAGCTATACATGTATGATATTATTTCTCCTGTACATATATGATATTAAGTACTATTCTACACCTTCCCCTGTTCAGAAACGTTAAACTTTTCACGCGAAATAACTCTCATCTCCCCCATCCCCCTGAAAAGGAGCACACGACTTCTATGATTATACTGTTGCTCTGATTGTACTGTTGGGGGAGGCCTCTACCGACGGGTGGGTGCGGGAGGGGGGGCCGAAGGCCACTCCCTTGCACCTCCCCCCGTGTGTGTTCTATTTGATATATAACGATTATGAGTCTATTACTTGATATTTTACACACACACGGGCGGGATGCCTTCGGCCCCCCCTCCCGCACCCACCCCGTTGGCAGAGGTCTCCCCCAATGGAACAATCAGAGCAACAGTACAATCATAGAAGTCATGTGCTCCTTTTCAGGGGGATGGGGGACATGAGAGTTATTTCGCGTGAAAAGTTTAAGGGAATGCTGGAGTGTCTGTTTTATCATTACTTAGTTAAAGACTCATTTCTCTTAATTGCATTTACGGATGGAAAAATCCTTTTGTATAATTAAAGTATCGACAACAATGAATTGCGCTAGCTACATTTCAATACGAAAAACGGAAGAAAATTAAAAACTTACAGTTTCATTATCGGCTTCTGTGATTTTTGATAACGAAACTGTAAATTTTTTTTCCGTTTTTCGTATTGAAATGTAGCTAGCGCAATTCATTGTTGTCGATACTTTAATTATGCAGAAGGATTTTTCCATCCGTAAATGCAATTAAGAGAAACGAGTCTTTAACTAAGTAAGTAATGATAAAACAGGCGGGTCCAGCATCACCTTAACGTTTCTGAACAGGGGAAGGTGTAGAATAGTACTTAATATCATGTATGTGCAGGAGAAATAATATCATACTTGTACAGCAGGAATGATACGTTAATTTTGAAACTTTTCTGTTAATAACTTTTTAAAGGACAGTGACCGCCACCTAAAACCTGCGGGAGGTTACTCAGGGTCATAACCTTGACAACATATGTGAAGGTTAAAGTCGTTGGGGGTGGCTCCCATTTTCTATATATTTACCCATATATTGAAAGCACATAAATGGTGGAACAATTTGAGACTAAAACCAATTCGCTGCCTGCACTCTAACTGGCACTTTACTCTTGGAAGGAGACAGTGGGTGCTCACTTATGGGGTGATTTTTCGGTACAAGGGGGTGAGCACAAGGATCTCGTTGTGCATATTTTGAAAGCACATAGTAGTAGTAGTAGTAGTAAATAAATGCAGGTGCACTTTATTAGCCTTCAAACGTGATCTAGATCCATGGGGTTCCATTGTCACTCCCTGCTTGTTCCGTAGGTTATTCAGTCGAGCCTAGCCTCGTATCATTTACCAGGCTTATTAAACTGCTGACCATCGCATCTTTTAGATCCTTGGGTGTCATAAATATATTTCCCCAGGATCTGTATCTTTTACAAGCGAGTACAGGGCAACGGCACAGTAGGTGCAGGTTGTCCTCGCTTTTTTCTCCACATAACCGGCATTCTTCTGCTCCGCTAGTCCTAGGTTAAATATCGTGCTTTGAGGGATATGTGTCCTGTCAGGAGGCCTATACCGCTCCTCAGTTTTGCTTTTCCCATTGCCAACAGTTCTCTAGTTCTTGTTGGTTTGGGATGTCTCATGAATTGTTTGGCTCGTTTACAGCCCTCTTCCAGGAGCTCGAGTGCTCACGTTCAAGCCACTCTTTGATCATTTTTGTTCCTGCTGAAAATGGGACACCGACGATCTGTTCAGTCGGAACCTTTTCAGTGCTCAGCCTTGCCAGTTCGTCCGCTCTCTCATTTCCAGGTATACCCTGATGTCCAGGAACCCATACTAGGGTTACTTAATTTGTTACCCCTAGTGTTGTGAGTGCTTGCATACAGTCCCTTACCACAGATAATGCTGTGGTGGTTCTTACAAGTGCTTCGATAGCTGCTCTGCTATCTGTGTAAATGTGTATTTGTTTTCTGCTTTTCCCCTTTAGCAGGAGTATTGCATATTTCAGAATGGCCAACATTTCAGCTTAAAATACTGTGGCCATCTCACCCATTGGTATGCTTACCTCATGGTTTATATTGGGCCCATATATGCCTGCCCCATATCGTCCATTTGCTCCCGATCCATCTGTGAACCAAATGTCTACGTTTGGATTGGTTTTGAAGTTAGGTTTTCTCCAGTCCTCCCTAGTCGGTATTTGAACTTTAAAAGTCTTCATAAACTGGTATCTTCTGGGGATCCTGTCTTGTTTTAAGTTGAAAGGATGTTTATCGGAAAGTCCCAGTCTGGTGTGTCCAGTCCTGGTTTCCTTCCACTCACCTTGATATTTTAGTTTGTATGCTGTTTGCCTGGCTATGTATTTAATCACCTGGTTTAGGGACGGAATACTGAGTGCCACTTGTAGCGCCTCAGTTGGTGTAGTTTTCATAGCTCCTGTTGCAGCCCTCAGGAATCCTCCCTGAAGGCTTTTGAGCAGGTTCCCTGCCTCCACCTTTTACGCCCTTGACCACCAGATCACCGCTGCATATGTGAGTCTTGGTAATAATACCATCTTGTATAGCCATAAGGCTGTCCTGAGGTTTAGTCCCCAGTTCTTTCTCATGGCTATTCTACAAGCCCACATAGAGGTGTAGAATTTCTTCCTGTTTTCCTCGAGGTGTGGTTTCCAGCTCAATTTGGGGTCTAATAAAACCCCTAAATATTTTACATAATTTATTTCCTTGCTCCAAAGTCTTAGTGTTTCAATGGGTTCCGGTTTGTATTTTCTGGTGAAGATTATGGCCGAGGTCTTTGTAGGGTTTACCAACAGTCCCCTCGTCCTACATCAGTTTTCTACAATTTCCAAGGCTTCGTCCATCCGTTCCTTGAGTATTGAGAGGAAGTTACCCCTAATTATGGCCACGTCGTCCGCATATCCGTAGATTTCGAAGCCTGATTTCTTCAGTTCAGTGAGGAGTTCATCCACCACCAGGCACCACAGCAAGGGTGAGAGTACTCCCCCCTGCGGGCAGCCCGCCGCCGACCTCCCCTCAACTGAGCTATTGCCATGATTAACAATCAGTCTTCTGCTCTTCAGCATGTTTTGTGTCCAGTCAATCAATGTTTCTGGAATGTTGGATCTGTTCATGGCGTCTTTAGTCGACGTGTTTGAGGTGCTATCAAAAGCCCCCTCAATGTTAATGAAGACGCCTATTGCATATCCCTTTGCAGCCATCTGTACTTCAACTCCATTTACAAGGTGATGCGGGGCAGTGTCCGTAGTCTGCCATCCCTATAGGCGTACCGGGACGGGTTCAGCGGCTTTGCAATAAGGTAAAAGTCTTTCAGATGCGTATTAATAAGCCTCTCCAACATCTTTAAGATGAAGGATGCGAGGCTGATAAGTCTGCAGTCCTTGGCCATCATATGGCCATTTTTACCTGGTTTTGATATAAATACCACTCTGGTATCACTTCAGGCTTTCGGAACGTGTCTCAGTGCTATACTAGCCCTGAGCACACTCGTCAGGGGACCTACTAGGACCCTCCTACCCTCTTTGAGTAATACAGGGTAGATACCGTCTGGTCCTGGAGTTTTGTATGGTTCGAAGGTCTTTGTTACGGAATAGGATAAGTTTCGCGCCTCAAAACCGAATAAAGGATCGATTACGCCATCCATCGATTCCGTCCGTAAATCTTTTCGTTGCACTCGCCGCGCCGTCTTACGAAAATCTAATTACTACAATTTATCCGCGTATTTGGATACCCAAAGGACCGATGGCGCTGTTGTCCTGCCGATTCGTCGCGGTAATCGCGCAGCGCGATTCTTCCAGAAGCAATTCAGCACTTGCCGTGACAAGTCGTGCTCTCAAATTCGGAAAGTAGCAACTTTCGTTCGACGTGTTCGCTACCGCGACTTGTTATTTTGTACATCTCATCACGGCTGCCACCGTTGATGAGCATCGGCGTATTAACCACCGTTAATCGCTTCTCTCGCCAACCAAGTGCCACGCGCAAAACACATTATAACCGTGTTTGAATAAAGCTTGCTTACAACTCGTGAATTTAGAGTTCTCATTGTTCTAATAACGTCCAGTCCACCAATCCATCCCGTCACTCGAGATCTCAGTCAAGATCGGAGAAGCGATTTTACACAGTCTTGATAACCCATTCAACTCCATCGGAAGTCACCACCTTGGCTGCCAGTGACCATTATCTTGGTTTACGTTTTTCCCCGGGTTTTTTGGTTTCTTGTAGAGATTCACAGTATCTTTCCTTAAACCCTGGAAAGTGCATAGACATGAGGTGTTTTAAACTTTCCTCTACTGTCTCGGTATAGTTCCTGTTTGGGAGTTTAAGACATCCCAATCTTAGGGTATTGTAGGGACCCTCAAGTAAGGGATCAGACAACAGCGTGAAAGATGCGGATTGGCTGACGCCATTAGTGGGATACTTCCGTTGATTAGGTTAGTATGCTTTCCTTTTAGAGGACACACTCGACACAAACGTCGTTCTATCCTTCTTGACATTCAACGAATGATAAAGATAGAATTATGTTTGTGGCGAGTGTGTCTTCTAAAAGGAAAGCATACTTAGTAATTGCTGATTTAGTTGCTCAGTACTGTTTGTTTAAGATGTAGATATATTATACGTATGTACGGGGTTCGACAATACAGTTTATATATTTTTTTAATCATTACAAAATGCGATACTATGAAATTCCAAATTGCAAAAATTCAAGTAGATCTCCCACAAAAAGAGAAAAATGGATAATCTATCATGCTTCTGGTCGTGTCGGTTGGACACCTAAAAAGTATTCTGCCTTATGTATAATAATATAAGTAGATATAATATTATATAACTATATCATATAATATATATATATATTATGATAGAATTATATCATATTTATCACATATTAATGTAAAGACAAGGAGCAGTTCACAAAGTTCTTAACTATGTTCCGTTTTACGTACGATGCGCAGGATTTATCCTTTCATTCTAGCTTGTTTAATACAGGTCTTAACAACAATGCATTTGAATACTCCCGCGCATTAACTAACGTACTTCCGGTATCCCTCTAATGGCGATGTTGTCTGAGCCCTTATTTGAGGGTTCCTAAGGTATTGTCTTTGCTGAGGATTCTGTTTAGCCTGGATGCTTCTGAAGTGCTCTCTATGCCTTTACAGAAATCCCTCCAACTTTTTCTTTTAGCAATAATTATTGCTTTGCTGTAATCGCGTTGGGCGTTTTTGTACGCTTCCCAATCTGTTGAGTTTTTCCTCCTTGCTATATTGAAGAGTCTTCTTACCTTTAACCTGTGCTTCGAAAGCTCCTTGCTCCACCAGGGAGTTTTGGTTGTAGGTTATTTCGGCCTCTCCGGGTAATTTCCCTCATAGGCTTCTTTTATCGCGTCACATACAAACTGCGCCGCGTATTCAAGATTCTCTTCTGAGTGAAATCTGGTTGGGGCTTTCTTTAGGATAGCCTCCAGGTTCATTCTATAGCCTTCTCAGTTTGTAGATCTTGAGTTACGACTCCATTCTTTATTTACCATATGCCGGAGATTGTAACGAATCTGCCTAAGGTTAGAACCCGAGGGCTCTCCAGAGACCCTCCAGTCCCGTACCAGGTCCGCCACCCTTTTTGTGCTTATGGTGATATCTAATACTTCTTGTCTTCTGCAGTCCATGAAGGTGGGTACCGTTCCTCCGTTTAGGATAATCATACTGGTTTCCATAATGAATTTGTGGAGGCTCCCTTCCCTCGGGTTTATATTCGAGCACCCCCACCCTATATGGTGGGAGTTTGCATCGAAACCCAATAGGAGTTCGAGCCCCCTTTCTTTCACGTAGGACACTAGTCTATTACCTTTTTTGGTTGTAGTGCTTCTTGAGAATCATAGGGCATGTAAGCTGACCCTATGAGTATGTCCAAGTACCTGTCCTCACCGTAGTCCAGCCTTGTCCGCATAACGGTGGTGTCGCCGTAAAAATAGCATTTAGTCCCTTAATTGCAATGCAGGTCCTAATTTTGTCCCGAGTGTCTGCTTTATAGATGGTTCCACAGCCACTCAGTCCCTTTATAGCGTTATTCAGGAGCCAAGGCTCCTGAATTATTGCTATTACTATCTGCATCCCAGCTATGCTCCTGGCTAGAATCGCCGAGGCGCTTTTGCTGTGATGCAAGTTAATTTGTACTATTGGTACTGCGAGTCCCGCCATTTTTAAGCTGACCCACTCGCACCAACAGTCACTCTCTCCTTTGGTTCTTTGTCGAGCAACTTTATGGTTGCCCGACCCAGCCCGCAGAAGGGTTTAAAACCACAGGCGTTCTGGACATCCAGCGAGCGATCGCCGATCAGAGCAGCGAAGTGGGCGCTTTTCGCGTCCCTACTTCCGCTCCCCTTCACGACGACCCACTCCCTAGCGCTCAGACCCTTTATCGCCTGGGCATACGACCCTTGGTCAGTGACCTTGGGTCTCTTGCCCGGGCGATTCTCCGTCGGACTGAGCGTTTGGTGCACCGGTCTGGCACGCTTATGCGTGCCCACCGTCGCACCACTCCCCCGCCCGGCGGAGTAGGGATATTTGAAGGAGCAGGAGAGTTGGCTTTCTCAGCCCTCTCCTTCTCCTTTTTGTAGCGGCGCCTTGCAGTCCCGCGGGTCTTAGGTAGACCCTCATTCGCTGCTTTCTCCTCCTCAGGTTGTTTGCTTCCTAGGAAAACCACCCCCGAGAGGACTTTATTTAAATCATTGTTTCTATTCATGTCATCTATTTTATTCCCACAAGTACCGCGGTCGCGCGATCTCACCCGGACAGAGCCGCGAATGCCCGGGGCTTGGCTACGTACTCCTGGAGTTCGTCCGGTATCAAGGCCCCGTACCTACTTTCACAGGTCAAAAGTGGGCCTCGTGTCATATTACCGCGGGTAGTGCGGACCACGGGCACCCCTGGTGTCCCGCGACCCGCGAGCCCCCGCCCCACAACTTATTCAAGGTGGGAACCTTTTCGGGAGGTGAAAGCACATAAATCGAGGAACAATTTGAGACTAAAACCAATTCGCTGCCTATCATACACTCTAACTGGCACTTTACTCTTGTAAGGAGACGGTGGGTGCTAACTTATAAGGTAAATTTTTGGTTCAAGGGGGCGATCACAAAAATCTCGTTGTGCATATTTTGAAAGTACATAAATGGAAGAACAATTTGAGACTAAATCCAATTCGCTATCTGCACTCTAACTGGCACTTTACTTTTGCACCGTTGTTATAATATGTATCGAAATTTACAGATATATACGTATATCTCTGAAACCGTTACTGTTACAATAATTTTGATTGATGATATTGCAAGTACATAAAAAGCACATAATTTTACTATACTATTTTTTTAATTCTGTGTATGATTTAATAGGGGAGGTGCTAACTTAACGTTAAGCTAGCACCCCCCCCCCTTTAATTGCGATTTTCTGCTAAACCGTTCGAGCACAAAAATTGGCATTAGAGCACATAATTAGCACTTACTACTCTCATAGGTGCCGTTTTGATTTTTTGTGAGGAGTGCTAGCTTAACAGACATCTTAAAATCTTTTAACGTACGTAGTATATATATATATATATACTAGGGAGCCTAATCAGAAAGTCACAACTTAATACATGATGCAAATTGTGCGCTGATTAGCTCAGAATGCATAGAGATCCATGATCCTGAGGAAAGGTTAGCTTTATAATAAAAAGAAGATATGAATAATGGACAGTCCAGTGAGAAATCGATGTCAATTCGACGTCAATTTGATGATTTTGATGTCGAATTGCCATTTTTCGCTAAGAGTGTGCTAATCAGAATCTTATATTTCATTTCTCTTTTCCTAGTATTTACAAATATTTCGAGAGCTTATAATCAGTGTAACCAACTCGTCACGTGGTCCGAATCGCGCGCTGATTGGCTCATGGCGCGTGAAGATCTATGTCGCTGAGGGGATCACATATCAAATTGTCGACTCTCTGATTATAGACTCTCTATTATATACCTCGTATAATATAATAACACAAAGCTACTTAAAAATTTAAATATTTTATCACACTCTCTGTTATAATATTGGTCAAAAAGTCCAAACTGATACATACAACAAATTGTATTTTTAAATGCTTGTTCTCGTTAGTTCTTAGCAAAGCAAATTAGACTTCCTGACGACCAATGATATACGTAACTTAGCGCCCAATAATTTGGCTCACTTGCATGTAAAATTTATGTCTGATAGCATTCTAGCCCTGATAATAAGCTGATGTCAAAATTACGTTTTTTGATGTCAAAATGATGACAAAATAACATAGTTTGTTACCAGAGAGAGTTAATTTAGTAAAAAGAACGGCCAATCACAGATTGCACAATTAAAAAGTTATTTTCCTTAATCTTATTGCGACATGAAAACAAATCGCAGAATAATTTGCATCAAGGTGGTGAGAGATCCCCTGTTCGAGTTAATGATCACCCTTTGTATCGTCTTGAACACCGGCTTTCTGGCAATGGAACATCATGGCATGAGCGAGTCGATACGGCAAGCGCTCAACATCGGCAATAAGGTGTTCACCAGTATCTTCACGTTCGAATGCTTCCTGAAGCTTTTGGCATTGAGTAAGGATTTTTTCAACAATGGCTGGAACAACTTCGACTTGATTATCGTTTCTGCGTCGCTTATCGATTTAACATTCGAATTGGTAGATGGCTTGTCAGTAATACGCGGTCTCAGACTATTACGTGTTTTAAAACTCGCGCAATCTTGGACGACCATGAAGGTTCTCCTCAGCATCATCATTTCAACAATAGGTGCGCTCGGTAATTTAACTTTCGTGTTGGTGATTGTGATCTATATATTCGCTGTAATCGGCATGCAGCTGTTTAGCAAAGACTACACCTTAGACAAGTTCTATCCAGATCCGGTGCCGCGATGGAATTTTAATGATTTCTTTCATTCGTTCATGATGATATTCCGCATTCTGTGCGGCGAATGGATCGAGCCATTATGGGACTGCATGCGTGCGGAAAGGGATGACGGACCGGGTACGTGTTTTGCGATTTTCCTGCCGGCTCTAGTGATGGGCAACTTTATGGTCCTTAACCTCTTCTTGGCGTTGTTGCTCAACAGCTTTAATTCCGAAGAGTTAAAACAAAAAAAGGAGGAAGTCGGCGAAGAATCGAAGCTCGCGCGTTCGTTCGATCGCATACGATCGATTGTGCGTAAACAGAAGCATCGAAAGGAGAATTCGGAAAACGAGAAGAATATCCGGCTAGAGCAGATCGTGCGCGAGGTGATGGACAAGTCTGACAAAGAGAAGTATGCAATTCAGGAAACCGTACTGAGCCTTCCTAAAGACAATATTTATAATAGATCATATCAAGAGAGTCTCAATCAGCCTGTCTTCACTTACGATTCGATCTATCGTCAAGCCACCCTCACCACCTACAGTCAAAGCAATCAGAAGACAGCCAAAGAAAGTAAGAAGGGCAACAACAATGAGATCAATCCCGAGGAGAGCATAGAGTTGGAGGCGCTTAAGGACGTCAATCCGGACGAGGAAGTAGCCATGCTGCCGGAGGAAAAGCCAGTTATTCGAAATGATGAAAATGTAGGAAAACGTCCATGGCACGCCCTCGTGAGTTATGTGGACGAGCTCACAGTCGGAGGTAGAAGAGATAGTAAAGGAAGATACATCGACGGAATGGGTTCATTTCCCGGGTTCGGCAGAAATAAGAAGAATAAAGAGCCGTTTGATTGCTTTCCCCAGCACTTCTATCAAAAGTAAGATGTGTTTTTATCTTTATGTATATACAGAGTGTCAAGTGAATTAATCAAGTGAATCAGCTATCAAGGACAGATAGAGTATTCCGAACTGACAATGAGCCGAAAAGTCTTATACCATTTTTCAGTTGACGCAATATTTAACGAGATATTAGACCTTAAATATAACCAAATAAGCGCGTTTGTCCGGCCAAGCGTGTACGCCTCTTAATCGCTCTTTATGCGCGTGGGTCGCAAGGCGCGGGGATGGCCTGAGGCATCGTCCGAGTTTAGAGGCTCGCGGCGGTGTGCGCGGCGCGAGACGTTTCCCACTCCCCGCGCGCCAAGCTAACGATGGTGGATATTTAGTAGTAGTAGGCCGGATGAACGCGTTTATTCGGTTATCTTTAAAGTCTAATATCTCGTTAAATATTGCGTAAACTGCAAAATGGTATTTCGACTCAGTTCGGTATATTCTACCTATCCTTGATAGCTAATTCACTTGATTAATGACACCCTGTGTATACATATACATATATATATATCGACAATTTAAAATAGAATATAAAATAAAAATGCTTGAATTATTCTCTCTCTCATAATTTAAATCGAAATTAGATTAAAAATTGTATTTTGTCACTATAACTGTCGTTTTGACAATTTTAGCTCTGTTAATTACACTGATCGACATCATTTTGACCTTAAAGTAAACAAAAATGTTTAAAGTTTGTAGATTTTGATGTGTTGACTACAAATCTCGTCTCGAAAATATATCTCTAGTTTCGAAATACTTTGTAGGTACAAAAAATGAAGTTTTCAGCTGTTTTTAACAAAAGTAATTAACATTTTTTTTTCAACATCGACGCAGATGTCGACATAAAGTGTTAGTTATTGTTATCCTTTCTAACGCGTATTTGATTGCTATGATATGATCCAATTCTTTCTAGCTAGCTCCTGAGGCTGCGTTCGCAAATATCACCTAAGTTTCCCCGAATATCATCTTAATCCTTGTTGTTCATTTAATGTTAAATAAGAATAAGACGATACACAGGAGTATTCAAGTGATATTTTCGAAGGTAGTCCGAGTAGTCACGGCGATCATGTTGAAATCGAGACGTCATAAACAAGAATGATACGTTCATTTTTGTTGCGTCCTATTTTTAAATAAAGACAATTTAGATGTGTCTTAACGACGAGATCGCTTTACAACATTTGTAAGTAAGGATGCCGTCAAGATTTAAGATTTCAAGAATCTTGCCTCGTCCCAAATTTCAAAACGTGATCGAGACAAGATTAGTGTGACGAGTTTGAAAACAAGATTTTAGACTCAAGATTCTTGAAAACCTTGAGTCTCGAAAAATTATAGAAATTATTCTATTCTTTGTAAAATCTTTCAGAGCTGATAGAAATTATGAAAATGATAGAAGGAGATGACAAATTTTAATTCCGAAAAAATCAAACTAATATTAAAAACATATTTAAATACTTTCATAAAATGATTTTTTTAAAGCCATTTTTAGAAAAGTTCATAAATTACTGCAGTTATTCCAACAATTTAAGATAAAGTTTTGAAGTTTGAACAAGTTTAAAATTTTCAAGTTTTAAGTAATAAATATAAGCTAACTTTGATATTTATGGGGCACTAGGATTTATGTCGCAGAAGTCAGAAAAAAATAGAAGAAATGAGTAAAATAAAACTACTGTCAATTGAATCGATTTGTGAATGTAACAGTAGCGCAATCTAGCAGTCCGACACCGTAGGAAAAATACTGCGGAAACCCAACATTGCGACGCTGATCGTTTAGAAAACAAGGGATTATCGTTGCAGTCAGTACTACAGGCGCAGCACACAGCGATTTGTCGCGCCACGTAGCTTATTTAACTGTCGAGAATTTCGAGACAAGACAAGATTTTCGATTTCGAGATCAAGACAAGAATGTATATTTCAAGATTTTTTTTCGAGACAAGACAAGATTTCCTAAAATCTCGTCTTGTTTTGTCTTGCGGCATCCCTATTTGTAAGAATGATCAGAAACTTTCCTCTCTTGATAGTAAGTAAATGGTCATAAAAAGCACGTAAAGTGTGAGCCTATATTCGACAGGACACATACGGTTTGAAAGCTGTCGAAATGAGTAAAAAATATGCTTTTACGTACAAAATTTCAAGACAAGTGTCTGCCCATTTTTAGGTACTTGTCTTATCTCGTACTTTCATAAGTACGAGATAAGACACCTTTTCACAATTAAACATATAATATGGAAATGGCACGCAACACAAAATTACGTTGTCAAAACATCTATTCTCACGCCTATTAGTTTCGCCCTTTATCATAACGAAGTGCTATAACACACACAAGCATGCGTCTATATCCTTTGAACCGAAAATGAGCATACGGACATGAGCTCGTACTTGTGTGTGTGAGAGACTACCAGTTTTGTCAGGTCGCCGACTAATTCGGTGTCGCCACCATCAACGCGGAGTTCTTAACTGAGTATTCGAGAACCTTAAAAGGATGATGGAGCCGCTTGTACAGATAAAACTAGCGTTTCTGACGTTTCTTTCCTGTCTAATTTCTTCGTAATGGTTTTGCAGAATAAATATTTCTTCTTAACAATTTAAATATTCAGACTAATGTACCTGCCTCTGGTGTATTTTGTGTCCAAAGCTGGGAAAAGTATGAAATCATAGATTTCTTTATCCATTTAATCTCAATATGGCGACCAACGCTGAAGATAAAAATGAATAAAGAAATCTGTAATCATAAAAATGAAAAGTTCAAGCCATGTTCAAAAAAGGTTACTCAAAAATTTAAACCTTTTTTTCTAAAAATAATATATTACCGTGAAAAGTAACTGATACATTATTAATAAAAGGGCCAGTACAAAGTGAACACACATAAAGTTGTAACGATGCCCCCCCAAATGCATCGTTCCCGCGTGGTGCCAACGGGAGTAGGAGCGAGGCGCCTGCTCGTATGTTGGAGTAATTCGCAGGAACAGCAGCTCCCGTTAGAACCGCCAGTCTCGCCGAAAAGTACCGACCGTCGTCGGGGACCGCCGATCGGAAATCTTCTCCCACGAGAAGCCGATCGGCGGAAAATACCGCGACCGGCCGAAGTATTGCGAGCGAGACTGGCGGTCGAGTATAAGATACCGCGATATCAAGCCGCGCGTGGCATTTTTGTCTTCTCCGCTTTCCTGATACATCCGATCCGATTACCAGTTCCTAGCTCACGATACCGATCCATCGACTCGCTCGTCCGACGAACCTGAGGGGTAGGGTGTACCCTGCCTCTGCCGGGCGCTCCCGGCCGCCGAACGAGCCGTCCAGGAAACGCATCTCGAGCACGCAACCACATTCACGTGTTGTTCCGACGAACCTGAGGGGTGGGGTGTACCCCGCCTCTGCCGGGCGTTCCCGGCCGCCGGACAACCGTAATTAGTTAGTACTCCCACCTTCCTTACCTTCTTTTCCGCATCCCGAAAATCCCGTCTTGGTACTTGACATTCGAAAAGGGGTAGGGCGCTCCCTGCCTCTGTCGGGCGTTCCCGGCCGTCAAGTACCAACTCCGTTTCCTTTCCTAGCATTGCCAAAATCACGTATCGCACCGCGAAACGACGCTTGCTGGCGTATACCCGCGTTCCGCCGCGTTGCAGATCGTCGTCGAGAAAACCCGCGACCGCCGGCATATATCTCGCGCCGTTTAGAGTTAGTTTTCGTTGTAGAGTCCGCGTCCGTTTCTGCGTTCATATATATATATATTTCTTTTCTGTTGTCCGCGCTCGTTTGTATATATATATATATATATATTTTGTGTTACCCGCGCTCGTTTATTTTCGTCGCTGTATTATTGTAAGTCGCGTCCGTTAATTATATATTCCTATATGTTATTTGTCTCGTCGATTTTTATAATTTCCGTATCATCTAAATTGTCTAAATAAACTATGTTTCTTGTCTAACTATTAGTTCCGCATCAGTATTTTCTTTACCGATTTCCGACGCTTCACATAATTTTCCGCCACACCGTTCCGACGCGAATACTCTTTCCGCCGAACCTTTTTTATACGACACGCATTTTTCCGACGAGCTAGTCCGAGTATAAAAATTAGGTAGTTACAATGGCGCCCGAACAGGGACCAGATAAGAAAGGAGATTCGCAAACCGCGCCGAAGGGATGGCTTTACAAGCTGAGCAAAGCCGATTTAATCCAGGAACTCATGATACACGGGTTAAGTACCGAGGGGACGCTAGACGACCTACGGCATGCATTAAGTGCATATATAGATGCACACCCGGAAGAATTCCAGGCGCAAGCCCCCCCGGTACTTCCCCGCCAGAGCTCAATCGTATCCGAAAGCCGTGCCGACGCAAACAATCCGTTCGCCGCTCTATCCGCTACCGCCGGGCCGCCGTATCCCGAAAATCACCCCGGGAAGGTGATAAATCAGATGCGAAAATGGGGGCTGCAATTCGACGGGAAGGACCCGTGGTCATTTCTGGAGCGCGCGGAGGAGCTCAAGGACGATTACGAATTAACAGACGAACAGTTCTTTAAAGGACTTCCAGTTTTATTGAAAGGGGACGCGCAGACGTGGGGACGCGGGAATCGGAAACGATGGTCCAGCTGGAACGACTTCGTCGATGATTTCAAGGCCGCGTTCTTACCACACACCGATGACTTTACCCTCCTAGAGGAAGTCCACGCCCGTAAACAAAAACCGGGGGAAATTTTTTTTAAATACTCTACCGCCTTGATCGCGTTAATGAACCGGGCCGGAATCACCGACGAGTCGCGACAGCTGGAGTACCTCTATCGAAACATGCATTATTCCTACCAATGGCGCATCCGCCGGCAGGATGCGCGCACAATACGCGAACTCAGTCGCGAGGCCGCCAATTGCGAGAGATTAACCGCGCTGGAAAACGCCGAGAAAAAGGCGACAGCCGCGCCCCGCGAGATTCCCGCCACCGCGGCAGTGTATAGCCGGGATGAGTGTTGCTGGCGCTGCAAGCAGCGGGGGCACACGCGATTTGATTGCCGCCGGCCCCCGAAAAGATTCTGCTCGCAGTGCGGCAAGGACGGCGTGTACACCAAAGACTGTCACCCGCCGGCGGGAAACGGACCGCGGGCTGGGGAAACGCCGGCCGCCCTCCAGCCCTCCACGTAAAGTACACCCCACGGCCGCACATTACCGTTCAAGTCCGCGACGTAATCCTCGAGGCCCTCCTCGACACTGGCTCGACGTTGTCATTTATTAACAATGACACGCTACTCCGTATGCGCGAATTGCAGCTCCCGTTAGAAACAGCGGAGGGGGAGGTACAACTCGCCGACGGACAAACGATCACCCTGCCCGGCCGTATACGATTGCCCGTCGTGATCGAAAATCGCATGATATGGCATGTATTCCACGTAATGCCGACTTTGAAAAGCGCAGTGTTGATTGGCGTCGACCTATGGGCGAAAATGGGTATCGCGATCCCCCCACCACCGACCACGACCAGCGCGTCCGGCTCCGCGACGACCGCCGTAACAGAGGGACTCCGCCGGAGGACCGCGGACGAAACGACGCGACTGGGGGAATTCCTCGACGCCGAGATACCGAAATTCAAGGAAGTACAAGGCCCGACGCGACACGCCTTCCATCACATCCGCGTTAAATCCGGTACGCGACCGATTAAACAAAGATACAGACCCCGAAACCCTGCCATGCAGACCATAATTGACAACGAGGTCGAGCGCATGCAGGAGGAGGGAGTCATCGAACCCGCGACCAGCCCTTGGAGCTCCCCCGTCGTGATCGTTCGAAAGAAAAACGGGAAGCATCGGTTTTGCATTGATTTCCGGCGAGTAAACGAAGTTACCGAGCCGGACGCGTATCCCCTGCCACAGATTACCTATGTAATCTGCGCTACCTATGTAACGCTACGCTAGATAAACTACGGGGAGCGCGATACCTTTCGACGTTAGACCTAAAAGACGGCTACTGGCAGGTGCCCTTGACAGACGAAAGTAAGCCGATAACCGCTTTTACGATCCCGGGGAAGGGGCTGTTTCAATTCACCGTTATGCCGTTCGGCTTGCATTCCGCTCCCGCGACGTTCCAGCGACTACTAGACAATATCCTCGGACCCGAGCTAGAACCGCACGTGTTCGTATATCTCGACGATATTATTATCATCAGTGAAACATTCGAAGCGCATCTAAGCACCCTCCGGGAGGTGTTCGAACGACTCCGAGAAGCTCGCTTGCGCATAAATCCAGAAAAATGTCACTTCTGCGTTGACCGGTTAAAATATCTAGGACACATAGTCGACCAGGAAGGCATACGAACCGATCCTGAGAAGGTCAGGGCAATCGTTGACCTGCCGACACCCAGGACGGTCAAACAGATTCGCCAGTTCCTGGGGGTCGCATCCTGGTACCGCCGGTTCATACAAGATTTCGCGACCGTGGCCACCCCCCTCACCGCGCTCACACGCAAACACGCACGCTGGAGTTGGGGGGAGAGTGAAGAAGCCGCATTTAGGAAATTAAAAGACACGCTCACAACCGCTCCGGTGCTAGCTTGCCCTGACTTCTCAAAACGGTTCGTATTGCAAACCGACGCGAGCAATACCGGACTCGGAGCCGTCCTGACACAAAACTTCCCGGAGGGCGAGCGCGTAATCGCATATGCAAGCCGAACGCTTAACCCGGCAGAGCGAAACTATAGCGCGACGGAGCTCGAATGCCTCGCCGTTGTGTGGGGAATCCGTCGCATGCGGGATTATCTAGAAGGTTACCCATTCACAGTTATCACCGATCATCAGTCACTACGGTGGCTGCAGAAACTCGATGCCCCCACGGGACGACTCGGACGCTGGGCATTCGAGCTCCAACAGTATGACCTAGAAATACGGTATCGCAAGGGCACCCTGAATCGAGTAGCCGACGCCCTGTCACGCCAACCAATCGCCGCCGCCGCAAATACTGTTACACCCTGCCCGTGGTACGATAAATTACTCGCCAACGTCTCCGAAAATCCGCGAAATTACCCCGACCACGAAATAATAGGCGGAAAGTTGTATCGGCACATACTCCACGACCTCGATTTCAAAGAAACACCCGCCGAGCGTCAATGGAAGGAGTGTGTGCCGAAAAACCGCCGCGCAGAAATACTCCGCGAAAATCACGACGAAGCAACGGCCGGGCACCTGGGGATCGCGAAAACAATTACGCGCATTATGCAAATATATTATTGGCCCGGCATGGCACGTGAGATAGCCAGGTATGTCCGAAATTGCCAAAACTGCCAACAGCACAAAGTCCTGCAAGCGAAGCCGGCCGGAATGCTGCACGCCACCGCTACGCAACGGCCATGGCAACACGTCACCGTGGACTTGATGGGACCCCTCCCCCGCTCGAAGAAAGGACATACTTGGCTTCTCAATATGCAAGACCGGTTTTCGAAATGGGTAGAACTCCGACCTCTCCGCCGCGCCACCGCCACCGCCGTAACGCACGCATTAGCGGAAGACGTAATACTACGACACGGTTGTCCGGAAATCGTAATCTCCGATAATGGCACGCAATTCCGATCCGCTCAGCTGGAAAAGTTCCTAACGGCGCACTCGATTCGTCACACGTATACGCCAGCACACACGCCGCAATGCAACCCGGTGGAACGAACGAACCGATCGATTAAAACAATGATCGCGCAATACGTGGATCGGAACCACCGAAACTGGGATGAACGCATCCCGGAGTTCCGATTCGCGTACAATTCCGCGCATCATGACGCGACAGGGTATACGCCGGCATACTTAAATTTAGGCCGCGAGCTGCTGTCACCTGCGAATTCCGCGAATAGCCGACGAGGCCCCGCCCCGCCGCCCGATGTCACCCGCCGACACCTCGAGGAAGCATATGAACTCGTAAAAATAAATCTAGCGCAAGCCTTCCAACGGCAGCAACGTTACTACGATCTAAGGCGTAGAGCGTGGAAACCGAAGGTCGGAGAGAAAGTCTACAAAAAAGAATATCCACTATCGAATAAGAATGCCGCCTTTAATGCCAAGCTCGCTCCGAAATTTAAAGGACCACTCGAGGTGCGGCGCGTGGTATCGCCGGTTATATTCGATCTACGCGACCGAAGCGGCCGCTGGCACCGACACGTGCACATTAGCGACTTGAAACCCGCCCCGACCGACGACGATACCGACCACGACCGACCAGTTCCGAATAATGTCGAAGATGATAGTGACGTTTCCGAACACGAGGAATCATCTGACAACGACACCGACCGCGACGAAAATAATAACACGGACGACGATGCCCTGTAACCAAGGAAGCTAGTCCAAAACACACTCCGTGCATCCCACGAAATAATTAGAGTAAAGTAATAATGCCTCAAATTCAGGCATTTCTAAGGAGGGGGGTGATGTAACGATGCCCCCCCAAATGCATCGTTCCCGCGTGGTGCCAACGGGAGTAGGAGCGAGGCGCCTGCTCGTATGTTGGAGTAATTCGCAGGAACAGCAGCTCCCGTTAGAACCGCCAGTCTCGCCGAAAAGTACCGACCGTCGTCGGGGACCGCCGATCGGAAATCTTCTCCCACGAGAAGCCGATCGGCGGAAAATACCGCGACCGGCCGAAGTATTGCGAGCGAGACTGGCGGTCGAGTATAAGATACCGCGATATCAAGCCGCGCGTGGCATTTTGTCTTCTCCGCTTTCCTGATACATCCGATCCGATTACCAGTTCCTAGCTCACGATACCGATCCATCGACTCGCTCGTCCGACGAACCTGAGGGGTAGGGTGTACCCTGCCTCTGCCGGGCGCTCCCGGCCGCCGAACGAGCCGTCCAGGAAACGCATCTCGAGCACGCAACCACATTCACGTGTTGTTCCGACGAACCTGAGGGGTGGGGTGTACCCCGCCTCTGCCGGGCGTTCCCGGCCGCCGGACAACCGTAATTAGTTAGTACTCCCACCTTCCTTACCTTCTTTTCCGCATCCCGAAAATCCCGTCTTGGTACTTGACATTCGAAAAGGGGTAGGGCGCTCCCTGCCTCTGTCGGGCGTTCCCGGCCGTCAAGTACCAACTCCGTTTCCTTTCCTAGCATTGCCAAAATCACGTATCGCACCGCGAAACGACGCTTGCTGGCGTATACCCGCGTTCCGCCGCGTTGCAGATCGTCGTCGAGAAAACCCGCGACCGCCGGCATATATCTCGCGCCGTTTAGAGTTAGTTTTCGTTGTAGAGTCCGCGTCCGTTTCTGCGTTCATATATATATATATTTCTTTTCTGTTGTCCGCGCTCGTTTGTATATATATATATATATATATTTTCTGTTACCCGCGCTCGTTTATTTTCGTCGCTGTATTATTGTAAGTCGCGTCCGTTAATTATATATTCCTATATGTTATTTGTCTCGTCGATTTTTATAATTTCCGTATCATCTAAATTGTCTAAATAAACTATGTTTCTTGTCTAACTATTAGTTCCGCATCAGTATTTTCTTTACCGATTTCCGACGCTTCACATAATTTTCCGCCACACCGTTCCGACGCGAATACTCTTTCCGCCGAACCTTTTTTATACGACACGCATTTTTCCGACGAGCTAGTCCGAGTATAAAAATTAGGTAGTTACAAAGTGTATGCAACTTTCGGCCGATTTTCGAATCGCCTCCGCCTTCCGCTGTCCCCCTCACCTCATCGCATCCAAATGTCGCACAATGCTCAAGCGACATTTGATCTGCGCGCGGGGTGGAGAGATGAGAAGGACAGCGGAAGGCGGATTCGAAAATCGGCCTTAAAGTTGCATACACTTTATGTATGTTCACTTTGTACAGGCATTTTTATTAATAATATATCAGTTACTTTTCATGATAATATACATATTATTATTAGATAAAAAGGTTTAAATTTTTGAGTGTCCCTTTTTGAACATGGCTTGAACTTTTCGTTTTTGTATGGTTTTTTTCGGGTATCACTTACTTTTTAGAGTACAAATATATTACAAATATATATTTAAAAATGATTTAAAAATATTATATAACGAGAGAGAGTGAAATACGGCGAAAGAGAGGGGTGGTGGGGAAGTGAAAGGGAGGGGTGAGGAGTTGTGATCGGTCGAAGATGGTGAAGACAGAAAATGTGAGGCAAAGGTGACAGGGGATATTAGAAAGTTTTAATATGGCCTTGAATGCGGATAGAAAAGAAGAAGAAGAAGAAGAAGGAGTCGTTTCTTAATTTTTCATTAGAATCACCATTTTTTGACCGCTTGTATTTCCAGAACGGTTTGACCGATTTTAAATTTTTTCGGCTCAAATTACTCGTGGCGATGCCGCCTTTCAGAACATATAACGTTCGATTCAAAATTTTTTATATTTTAGTAGTTATGCACCCCCCAAAAATGAACTTTTGTGGCTCGGGATAAGAGACTTGTAGTGTCTTTCAGTTTTTGAACATGGCCGGAGACACTACCGCGTCTCCTGATTTCCAGCTTTGGACACAATATAGACCAGGGGTAGATACATTAGCATGGATATTTAAATCGTACAAAAGGAATATTTATTCTGCGAAACTATTATGAAGAAATTAGACAGGAACGAAAACGTCACAAATACTAGTTTTATCGATAATACAGGTAGGTCCAGCATCATCTTAGGGCGTGTTCTGATTTTCACTCGAGTGCTCCCCGGATGTCATGTCATCCTTGCTTAACATTTGGTAAACAATAAGAATAAAAGGATACCTGGGTGGCACTCGAGAATCTGAGCATAGCCTTAAGGGAATCTTAAAGTCGTTTATACCGACTAAACCATTAATTTTTGTATCGTAAATACTTTTTATATCATTCACAGATTCGAAAATCCTTTTACAGGATTAAATTATATGCATTAATATATGTCTGTAAGGTAAAATCTATGCTGAAAACGATAAAAAAATTTCAAAATTGAGTTCTCCTTTATCATTTTTTAGTCCAATATGGCGCTCCAGAGCTGTTACGTCGTTGTACATCGTAACAACGTTTGTTTCATATAAAAGCTGCGCAATCTGTACTTAAGAAACAGTAGTTCACAGTCACATAGTTTGCATAAACAAACAGCGTCGAGTACTTAGAATTAGACTTACAATTAGATACTTTATCGCGACGAATTTACGATACGAAAATTGACAGATAATGAGACTGCATACATCATTGTGTGCGTGAGATATTAGTATGATAATATATAAAAGATATGTCGATGTATTGTAAAACAATATCTGGCGATTTTATTAAAGTTTGAGCTTTGCTTTAGGGTCTCCTTAAATTTTTTGTTTTTTAATATGAAAGAGCATATCTGCGGATAGAGATAGTACAAGGACTTTTAAATATCTCAAAGGCTTCAAGAAAAGAAGATTCATTTAAAGATTAAATTCATTAAATATTTAAGCATTAAAAATTTATTTAATTATTATAATTCTTTAAAATCCGGAAAACAGTGTTTGAGATTCTTGCTACTACTTACGAGTAGTAAAAAGAATTTTAGACTGTTTTTCAGATTTTCACAGGCTTGGTAAAATTATATAATAAACACATTTTTAATAAATAATCTTTAAATGAATCAATGTTTTTTCAAATCTAAGCGTTTCTACAATATATTTAGAAGTTCTTGTACTTTCTCTACAAATAGATATACCTTCTCACGTTGAAAAACAAAATAATTCAGTTTTCTATACCTCAGTAAAAGAAATAATATCATAGAGATTGAATACGCGTTAGAAAGAATAAGAATAATGTGACAATTGCGCGGGCACTGAAGAAAGTTGTTACACATTTTCTCTAATATCGTTGAAAATGACTCAAGCTTCATTTGTTTAAATTAGAATATCTTAAAAATTTAATGTGATAAGTAAGATATTTTATCTAGGTAGCATACACACGTCATTTTGACATTAAATTTTGGCCAATTACTGACACTGATTGGCTGACATCTTAATGACGATCTAATGTCGCAAATTACATGACGTCAACATGACCAGAATTTGACGTTAAAATGACGTGTGTTTGCTACCTAGATGGAAACTAGATTTATAATTAATACATCAAAATCTATCAAAACAACTTCGTTTACTTTAAATCTACAAAAGGTCGAAATTTTATTGATCAGTTTTTTCATTTTATTTTTTTAAATATGCACTACACACACACACAGAATATTAAATTTGTATATAATATAATAATATAAATCAATACAATTGTCATATGAGTCGCAGTAGTTGTCATAATGCTGAAGTATGAATAATCAGTTACAGTACAATGCAATGTTTGCAATAATACAAACGTTTCGATTTCAGTTTGAATCCTCTTCGGTGCAATTAATATAAGAAATGCAAAGACAAGTTTAGTTGACTTTGGATGTCACATTTATCACTATTAAGGGAAAACACCACGGTGACGGCTGAAAAAAAGGTTCTTTTTGTGAATTTTTTTTTAAACTGATAACTTGTATAAATTATTGTTTTTATATATTCGAAGTACATACATTTACGAAATTATTAAAAAAAAATTCATTGAATAATATTAATATTTGTAGCTTCAGTACTCATTGATGTGCATCTCGTCTGAAAAAACATGGGTGTACGGCCGCTCGTGCTGCGTCTGAACGGGAGCTCTGAAATAATTTTTTTTTATTTTATTTTACCGAATTATTGACAAAATAATTTTAGACAAAATGGCGCTGTTTTAAAAAAAAAGTCACGATTTTGCGACAAAAATCGTTATATTTCTAATTGTTTTTCAAAAACTAATAATCCGATTGAAAAGTTCGTACGTACAACTGAAGACAATTTCGTTGTAAACATTCTGTCAAAAATTCAAGTCATTCGGATAAAAATTGGCCGAGATATGTGAGCGGCCAGTTACGAAAACGTGGTTTCGAGAAAAACACGTTTAAAGTTTTACAACCGAATAGTTTATATAAAACGATAAAATTTCGTAACAAACCAAAGTGTGTCCAATCCGGGTGCATGTGAAGTGTTCACGTCTGAAGCACATAAGAAACAAAAGAATACCGGTAAAACTGCCTACAAACAGATCAAGGGGACTGCTGAATGTCCTAGCGGTATCTGACCACGTTCTACTGTAACCTTTTTTATACGACACGCATTTTTCCGACGAGCTAGTCCGAGTATAAAAATTAGGTAGTTACAAAGTGTATGCAACTTTCGGCCGATTTTCGAATCGCCTCCGCCTTCCGCTGTCCCCCTCACCTCATCGCATCCAAATGTCGCACAATGCTCAAGCGACATTTGATCTGCGCGCGGGGTGGAGAGATGAGAAGGACAGCGGAAGGCGGATTCGAAAATCGGCCTTAAAGTTGCATACACTTTATGTATGTTCACTTTGTACAGGCATTTTTATTAATAATATATCAGTTACTTTTCATGATAATATACATATTATTATTAGATAAAAAGGTTTAAATTTTTGAGTGTCCCTTTTTGAACATGGCTTGAACTTTTCGTTTTTGTATGGTTTTTTTCGGGTATCACTTACTTTTTAGAGTACAAATATATTACAAATATATATTTAAAAATGATTTAAAAATATTATATAACGAGAGAGAGTGAAATACGGCGAAAGAGAGGGGTGGTGGGGAAGTGAAAGGGAGGGGTGAGGAGTTGTGATCGGTCGAAGATGGTGAAGACAGAAAATGTGAGGCAAAGGTGACAGGGGATATTAGAAAGTTTTAATATGGCCTTGAATGCGGATAGAAAAGAAGAAGAAGAAGAAGAAGGAGTCGTTTCTTAATTTTTCATTAGAATCACCATTTTTTGACCGCTTGTATTTCCAGAACGGTTTGACCGATTTTAAATTTTTTCTTTTGCTTTAGGGTCTCCTTAAATTTTTTGTTTTTTAATATGAAAGAGCATATCTGCGGATAGAGATAGTACAAGGACTTTTAAATATCTCAAAGGCTTCAAGAAAAGAAGATTCATTTAAAGATTAAATTCATTAAATATTTAAGCATTAAAAATTTATTTAATTATTATAATTCTTTAAAATCCGGAAAACAGTGTTTGAGATTCTTGCTACTACTTACGAGTAGTAAAAAGAATTTTAGACTGTTTTTCAGATTTTCACAGGCTTGGTAAAATTATATAATAAACACATTTTTAATAAATAATCTTTAAATGAATCAATGTTTTTTCAAATCTAAGCGTTTCTACAATATATTTAGAAGTTCTTGTACTTTCTCTACAAATAGATATACCTTCTCACGTTGAAAAACAAAATAATTCAGTTTTCTATACCTCAGTAAAAGAAATAATATCATAGAGATTGAATACGCGTTAGAAAGAATAAGAATAATGTGACAATTGCGCGGGCACTGAAGAAAGTTGTTACACATTTTCTCTAATATCGTTGAAAATGACTCAAGCTTCATTTGTTTAAATTAGAATATCTTAAAAATTTAATGTGATAAGTAAGATATTTTATCTAGGTAGCATACACACGTCATTTTGACATTAAATTTTGGCCAATTACTGACACTGATTGGCTGACATCTTAATGACGATCTAATGTCGCAAATTACATGACGTCAACATGACCAGAATTTGACGTTAAAATGACGTGTGTTTGCTACCTAGATGGAAACTAGATTTATAATTAATACATCAAAATCTATCAAAACAACTTCGTTTACTTTAAATCTACAAAAGGTCGAAATTTTATTGATCAGTTTTTTCATTTTATTTTTTTAAATATGCACTACACACACACACAGAATATTAAATTTGTATATAATATAATAATATAAATCAATACAATTGTCATATGAGTCGCAGTAGTTGTCATAATGCTGAAGTATGAATAATCAGTTACAGTACAATGCAATGTTTGCAATAATACAAACGTTTCGATTTCAGTTTGAATCCTCTTCGGTGCAATTAATATAAGAAATGCAAAGACAAGTTTAGTTGACTTTGGATGTCACATTTATCACTATTAAGGGAAAACACCACGGTGACGGCTGAAAAAAAGGTTCTTTTTGTGAATTTTTTTTTAAACTGATAACTTGTATAAATTATTGTTTTTATATATTCGAAGTACATACATTTACGAAATTATTAAAAAAAAATTCATTGAATAATATTAATATTTGTAGCTTCAGTACTCATTGATGTGCATCTCGTCTGAAAAAACATGGGTGTACGGCCGCTCGTGCTGCGTCTGAACGGGAGCTCTGAAATAATTTTTTTTTATTTTATTTTACCGAATTATTGACAAAATAATTTTAGACAAAATGGCGCTGTTTTAAAAAAAAAGTCACGATTTTGCGACAAAAATCGTTATATTTCTAATTGTTTTTCAAAAACTAATAATCCGATTGAAAAGTTCGTACGTACAACTGAAGACAATTTCGTTGTAAACATTCTGTCAAAAATTCAAGTCATTCGGATAAAAATTGGCCGAGATATGTGAGCGGCCAGTTACGAAAACGTGGTTTCGAGAAAAACACGTTTAAAGTTTTACAACCGAATAGTTTATATAAAACGATAAAATTTCGTAACAAACCAAAGTGTGTCCAATCCGGGTGCATGTGAAGTGTTCACGTCTGAAGCACATAAGAAACAAAAGAATACCGGTAAAACTGCCTACAAACAGATCAAGGGGACTGCTGAATGTCCTAGCGGTATCTGACCACGTTCTACTGTATCACATATTTACTATTGTTCCGTTAGGAATTTCAACATAATATTATAGGGACATATTTTTAAGACTCCAAGCATTACAAAAATGCAAAAAAAATCGATTTTTTGAACCCGTCACCGTGGTGTTCTCCCTTAATGTAGCGTTTATTTATTGACTGTTTCGGAGAAAAGAATTGCCTTTTCCCCAGTGAAAAATGTTAATGGAATCGACGTTGAAATCATCAAATCCACGTCGAATTGACATCGATTCGACGTCGATTCCATTGTCATTTCTCACTGGGTCACTTCTTATATTAATTGCACTGAAAAGGATTCAAAATAAAGTCGAAGTTTATATTATTGCAAACATTGCACAGTAACAGATTATTTGTTCTTCGGCACTGATAACCGCTACGATTCATGTTATATTGATATTTATATCAATTTATTCTTCGAGATATACAGGGTATCATTAACCGATTAAATCACCTATCAAGAATAAATAGAGTAAACTGGACTGAGTCGAAAAGTCTTATACCATTTTGCAATTTACGCAATATTTAACGAAATATTAGACCTTAAAGACAAACCGAATAAACGCGTTCGTCCGGCTTACTACTACCGAATATCAGCCATCGTTAACTTGGCGTGCGGAGAGTGGGAAGCGCCCCGCGCCGCGCACATCGTCGCACATTAAACTCGGACAAGTACAGTGAACCATTTTCTCCGAATTGGCTTTATATATATAGATCATGAAATTTTTTTCACACAATAAAAGTACATATCAAAATGATATGGGTAACGATAATTTAATAAGAAAATTGGAGAAAAAAATGTAAAATTCACTTATTTCAGCTCTTACAGCTGTCACTTGAGGTTATAATTTACTTATTGTAAAAATTCTGTAGGTCATACATACCAAATGGTACCATCGCGCTAAGCATATGACGTGCACAAATAATCCTAAGCTTGCGAAATTGTCATCTAAGGTCTAACAAAAAAGATATTCTAAAATATTTGTTTCACGTGTAATCGTTTCGCTGGCACAGATAAACGATGGTAAACAGCACGAGAATTGTGTATCAAGTATGTTACAGTTTGTATTACGGTAGAGATGGCGTAGGAACTTGAGAGAGAAAAGTAACAGGCGAAAGGGAGATAGACATAAGTTCTGTCCTTTTTCTCTCTTAAGTTGAGCGCAGCACTGTCTGACATAGATTTTTCAACAGGATCACCAAAACTGTATTATCGACCTCGATCAAATATCGATCAAATTATCAATCAAATTCGGCCGTCGCTTTAGGCGAGATATTAGACCTTAAGTCCCCTTAAGGTCTAATATCTCGTTAAATATTGCATAATAACTGTAAAATGATATAAAATCTTTCAACTCAGTACGGTCTACTCTACCTGCTCTTGATAGGTGATTTAATCAATTAATGACACCTTGTATATTAGAAATATATGGGGCACTCCATGTCAAATGGGCCACCCATTTTGCGAAGTGGATCTTGTTCATATTGCTTGAACTTGAACAGTTTGATGAATAAAGACTCTATGCCGAATAATATATCTGTAGGCTAACTGTAAAGCCGCCAATTTTTGGGCTTTCTCGTCGCAGCGCTCTTTTCGCTTGTCATTAGTGGGCATAAAAGGCAAGTTTGAAAATGAAATGTAGACGTTTCCTTATAGAAAATTGAACGCTCTTTCGCGTAAGAATACTCTTTTTTTCGATCAGACCGGTTTACGACGACGTCTGTCAGTTTTTAAATTTTCAAACTGGCGGCGCACCTAAAAGGCCAGTTTCAATTTTCTTTTAATATAGCTCAAAATGTAGTCCCAGGTCTCTACTTTGTTACTCTAAAAAGACTTAATGGGACACGCATTCGTTTGGGAGTAAGAGCTAGGAAAGTGAGGCAATGTCGCTACGTCACCCTGCCGGAGTGTCATCACACTTGGTCCAGTCGCCCGGCATGGGTCGCTGTTAGTCCCGGATGACTTTCTATACATGCACATGAGTTTAAAAACAATTGCTCTCTGCATTTAACAGGGTTGAGACTGTCTTTAAGTAATACTCTAATGCCCGCATTAAAATTGTTTTTTTTAGTTTTTATTCGATTTGTTACTTTTGTTAGTTATTTTCATATTTTTGTTTTTCTTTGTTGTTTTTATTTTTTATTTATATTTTTTGGAATATTTTAATATTTTATTATTTATTTTAGGGGGAAAGTTATTTGAATAGTGGCATTAGACAATTTCTTAATGGATAGTTCCCTTTCCCCAGAAAGTGGAATAAAATAGTGATTCTTTTGCGTTGAGGACACTGTTTTAGCTGCGGAAAACCTGGTTGCCACCTTTTGTTTAGCAGTTTCGGATTCGTCTTTGGATATGAAGAAGACTGCAGCTAATCAAAACAGTGCCCTCAACGCAAAAGAATCACTGTTTTATCAACCGACGCGGTAGCGTCGAGACGCCAAGTGCATAAAATAAAAATATAACCGTTTGACTGCTTGACATGATCGCTTAACTTGATTGATGCGTGTATATGTTCATGTCGCTGTCAAATTCGCTACCACTAGCTTTATCTCGAGTTTTCACATCTTCAAACTTTAGATTAAAATTACTCAGAATTTAAAAGCCCAATCAAAAATCTAAAAACACTTTTATTACATAATGTCATCGGTATCTTCCGATTGCGACCAGTTCGAATAAAATTGGTGCCGATACCGAGATCTAAAGACCGAGTCCCGAAAAGGGACCGTTTCTGTTATTTCAGAAGACGTACGTGTAACACATACATGTATTTTTTAATCGTACGTGTGACACATACATGTAAACCGGTTTGTCCATTAGGCTGCTGTCCACAATGTCTACATTCAAAAAACAGTCATCATATGTGATTAAGCTGCTGTTCCTAATAAAAA
>NW_017275284.1:66981-74824 GCF_001594065.2 Cyphomyrmex costatus | reverse complement strand
GGGGGGGCGAAAGTTACTTCGCGTGAAAAGTTTAACGTTTCTGAATACGGAAAGGTGTATAATAGTACTTAACATCATACATGTATTGCAGAAATAATTCAGAAGTATTCATAATTATATATTTTATTACTATTGAATAAATTATTCATTGATCGCGATATGGTGAGTAAAAACGAGCCATTATATCAAAAAATACATCAATACTTCGCTTGGAAGTCACGCTGTATAATAGAAATAAAACGTAATTTTTCAAACTTTTTAACGAAGGGCGAGCGGCGGCTAAAACTTGTGGGAGGTTACTCAGGGTCATGACCTTGACAACATATGTCAAGGTCAAGGTCGTTGGAGGTGGCTCCCCTAAAGTGAACAATTACCAAAATAACTAATAAGAATAACAAATAGAATAAAAACTATAAAAACAATTGTAATGCGGGCATTAAGGTATTACTTAAAGACAGACTCAACCCTGTTAAACGCAGAGAGCAATTGTTTTTAAACTCATGTGCATGTACAGAATTGTCATCAGGGACTAACAGCAACCCATGCCGGGCGACTGGGCCGAGCGTGATGACTTCCGTCACTCTGCCGGCGCGACATTGCCTCACTTTCCTAGCTCTTACTCCCAAACGAATGCGTGTCCCATTAAGTCCTTTTAGAGTAACAAAGTAGAGACCTGGGGCTACATTTTGAGCTATATTAAAAGAAAATTGAAACTGGCCTTTTAGGTGCACCGCCATTTTGAAAATTTGAAAAATGACAACGTCGTAAAACGGTCTGATCGAAAAAAGAGTATTCTTACGTGAAAGAGCGTTCAATTTTCTACAAGGAAATGTCTACATTTCAGTTTTAAACTTGCCTTTTATGCGCACTAATGACAAGCGAAAAGAGCGCTGCGACGAGAAATCCCAAAAATTGACGTCTCTACAATTTGGTAACCAGTTAGCCTACAGGTACATTATTCGGCTAAAGTTTTTATTCATAAAAATGTTCAAGTTCAAGCAATATGAACGAAATCCATGAAACTTCGCAAAATGGGTGGCCCACTTGGCATGGAATGCCCCATGGAATATAAATATATACAAGATTTACCTGATGGATTTCGTGTACAGGTAGAGCAGACTAAACTGAGACAGGAAGTCCTGTAACATTTTACAATTTTTGCAATAGTTAACAAGATATTAATGTCTAAAAATTACCGAATACGCTCTTGGCGCGCGGAGAATAGAGTCTATCCGACAAACGCTCCGCACCGCGCACACCGCCGCGAGTCTCTAAAAGTTATGACTCGGACGATGCGCTTGCCGTTGCCAAACCATTACCGCTCCCCACGGCTTGCACACCGAGCTACCAATAGGCATACATTCGGCAATAGTAGACCGGGCCGTTTATTTTCAATTGTTAGTTCATAATCAGGTTTCGTGAAAGATCATTATTAATATAGTAATTTTGTTCAATTAAATTAATAGGCTGTGTACTTTTATGAAAAAGCGTGGAGATCCATAATTTGTTTATAAAGTTAAATTAAATGTTTAATAAATTATTTCTTCTCTTATGATGGGATAGTACTTATTTTTATTAACAGTGAGTAAAAGTAGTTTGTAACCAAATAAAAAATAATTTAGTTGAAAAATATCAACTCATCACTTTATTTATTTAAATACTTTTGCATAAATAAAAAGAAGTCAAAATTTAGTTTTCGAAATTCTCTTTGGAATTTATTTCTGAGTATTTCTGTTTAAAAATCATTGAAATCGGTTAACAAATACTTGTAGACTGTTTTGAACAGAATCTTTCGCGATTGCACCACAGTGCGCCGCGAGTCTACAAATCTCATGACTAGGGTGGCCAACTTTTGAATAGTTGATTTCGGGATGTGAACCTTAAAATTTCGGGACACATCCCCAAAATTCGGGACACAAGGTTATAAATAAAAAAAAAGAGAGGGAAAGAAAGAAAAAAATTACAAAACGTTACGAAAGCACCTTGTAATATATAACGCAATACGTGATCCTTTTATTAACTATCATTCAATAAATAAAATATATATATTATTAAATTTATTCTTATTTATGAAATGTATTTATTTATAAAATTAAATGACATGAAATTAAATATAACAAAACATAACAATATGTTTAAAATACAATACTTTAAAGCTTAAAACAATATTTTTTTTGTGACTTTGTACATTTCAACATATTCTTATTCTCTCGAACATATTTGTAAAATTCTTGACAAATATCTGTCTCGTCACTGACGACACTGATGACGGTGACGTCGATGACAATGACCAATTTGCAGTGTGGACTGTGGCGTGTGATATCACTAAAATCGGGACAAATAGCGTCCCGCTTAGGGTTCTTTCGGGACGCCTTTAAAAGAGTCGAAAATCGGGACTTCCCGCAAAATTCGGACGGTTGGCCACCCTACTCATGACTCAAACGATACGCTTGCCAAGCTGTCCCGCACTTCCCGCGATCCGCGTGCCCAGCGTTCTGTAGGCGTATACTTGATGGCAGTGGTTGGCCAGGCGAACGCGCGTATTCGGCAATCTTTAAAAGTTAATATCTCGTTAACTATTGCTCAAATCGCAAAATAATACAGGACTTTTCAAATTAATTAAGTCCATTCTACTTGCGCATGTAATTTTTCGCGACCGTTCGATACACCCTGTATAAAGACAAAAATTCAGAATATATTGAAGATTTAAAATTCAGTTATTTAGAATTTTTATTTACTCATTTGTATACTAATCAGATTTTATTAAATGTTTATCCATTATGGAATTGAATAAAGTTCGATGGATGTGATTGTTTAGGTGTAGCTGTATCAATCGGTGCCTTGCCACGGATTTCGGTAAAAAGTGGATAAGAGTCCGTACGGTCATCCTGTCAGTCGTGGATACGCCAGCTTTCGAATGGATGATTCTAGTTTTAATTTTCGCATCTTCTATAACGCTGTGCTTCGAAGATATTTACCTAGACGACAATCCTTTTTTAAAAAAGATTCTCTATTGGACCAACCTTGGCTTTTGCGCACTCTTCAGCGTTGAAATGCTCTTGAAATGGCTAGCCTTAGGCTTCTGTAAATACTTCACCAGTTTCTGGACAATCCTGGATTTTATAATCGTTTTCGTAAGTATAAATCAGAGTCTTGCACCCAATCGGTGTAAACTTCGAAACTGTAGGCGATTGCATACGTGGCATGAAATGTGTTTTCGGTTCCTTTGCTTGTCTTGAAGCATTATATATATTTGTATTCAGGATGAGCCATCCGATTTTATAAATAACTAATAATTTTTATTCCTAACAAAAATTATAAGATGTTTGTATGCTGTTAAATAACATAGAATAATTTGTGTTAATATATGTACTCTTTTTAAAACTATCAATAATTATTAAGTTTTTCGATTTGACAAATTTTTGAATTTATGCTCTTGTAATAAAAATGATAATTATTTTATAATTATTAAATTTTTATTGCTGTCGAGATGGTTCAACTTGTATGATAAGATAAAGTAATTGAAATCATATTGGATGAAACACGGAATAATTGTTTGAACGTTGTTTCCGTGTTTCTTTTTTATGTGTTTTATGTGTGGCCTCGTGGATTTAGGTATGTTGAAAGTTATATGTTTCCATTATCGCGTTAATTTAAAATGATATTTATTGCAAACGCATGTTGTATACGTTATTTTTTTGTTGATTATAAATGAATTACTAGACAAATAATGTTTGCATCATTAATTAAATCCTCATATATGTATAAAAGAAATAATTAATAATTAATTAAGGAGTTGGACCGACCAAATTGTGGGTACTCGTACATTACAGTTCAAGAAAAATTTCCGAATTGATAAAACGGAATCAAAAATCCTTTTACAGGTTTTAGACGCAAAATTGATTAATGCTCAACTGGAATTTATACTAAAATTGAAAAAAAGTGAAAAGTTTACATTTTTTTCAACTAGTAGAGCTGTCATCTGACGTAAATGTTTCCTTAATAAAAAAGTTTTGCAGCTTGTATAGACCAAACGGCAGTTAAATAATAAATACCCAGCGTATTACGTGAACAAACAACACTGACAAGGAGACGCTCAAGCTAGTATATCACGGATTTGTTTAAAAAAAATTGAGGTGATACTTTGAGACAAAAAAATTTAACCGTGTTTCGACATTTTACTCCATAGAGCCCCGATTGGTCAAAAAAAATTAAAGTTCGATCCCTGGAGTATGCATTTTTTTTTTATTATTATTTTTATTTTATTATTATGATATTACTGTAAAAAATAATATATTTTAAATTATTTATATCTATTAAAACCATTTTTAACTATTAAGGGGAGGGACCGGTGAGATTTTGACTAGTTCTTTAATATGTATACCATTATCATTTATGGGTTTTAACACTATTTTAACACAAATATTAAGGGGCATACTCGAAAAAAATAAAAAAAAAGTTTTCGATGGTTCCGAATTTTGTTTTCGTTAAAAATGCGACGGATTTTAAAATCCATGCGAGAGTTTGTTCAAAGTCATAAAAAATACAACCATAATTTTTTTCATAAAAAAATATTAAAAATTGTAGGAGTTATAACACTTTTAAGGTATAATTTTTGTATTTCAACCGTAATATACATCATATTCCGTAATATGCGGCATTAAAAAATCGTCTAAAATGTATATATATATATAGGTATATGAATACGTATATACAGGGCGTATATTTTCTGCTATTTTTAGTTTGAAATATCTGGTAGAATACTTACACGAAATATGGTCCTCTGATCCTGAGATACCCTGTATACCCGTATTCACATATACGTATATATATCCGGAAATATATACTAATGAAATATTCGAATTAAAAATACATTTTAGACGATTTTTTAATGCCGCATATTACGGAATATGATGTATATTACGGTTGAAATACAAAAATTAAAAGTGTTATAACTCCTACAATTTTTAATATTTTTTTATGAAAAAAATTATGGTTGTATTTTTTATGACTTTGAACAAACTCTCGCATGGATTTTAAAATCCGTCGCATTTTTAACGAAAACAAAATTCGGAACCGTCGAAAACTTTTTTTATATTTTTTTCGGGTATGTCCCTTAATATTTGCGTTAAAATAGTGTTAAAACCAATAAATGATAATGGTATACATATTAAAGAACTAGGGGTCAAAATCTCACCGGTCCCTCCCCTTAAGAAAACATTAATTATTAAATGTCTTCTTGCATTTCAATGAAAAATTTTACAGCATAAATGTATATTATTTTTTTATTGTTATTATTCAAATTTTGAAATTTTCTTAAAATTGTTTTTTAAGTTCATTTATTACATTAAACGCATAAATTTAAATGCAAGAAGAAAATATATATCAAAGTATTTAATTATATCAAAAAATAAATTAGGCCTATTTAATAAAATAGTCACATGAAATGTTTAATTCCTTGTAATGTACATAATATATATTTTCTTCTTGCATTTAAATTTATGCGTTTAATGTATTAAATGAACTTAAAAAACAATTTTAAGAAAATTTCAAAATTTGAATAATAACAATAAAAAAATAATATACATTTATGCTGTAAAATTTTTCATTGAAATGCAAGAAGATATTCAATAATTAATGTTTTCTTAATAGTTAAAAAAAGGTTTTAATAGATATAAATAGTTTAAAATATATTATTTTTTACAGTAATATCATAATAATAAAATTAAAATAGTAATAAAAAAAAAATGCATACTCCAGGGATCGAACTTTAATTTTTTTTGACCAATCGGGGCTCTCTGGAGTAAAATGCCAAAACACAGTTAAATTTTTTTGTCTCAAAGTATCACCTCAATTTTTTTCAAACAAATCCATGATATACTAGCTTGAGCGTCTCCTTGTGAGTTCATAGAACTGAGATTGAAACCTCCAAAAGAAATTTTTATTAAACTGCAAATTAGATAAATTTGTTTACTCAACGAAGACTCAACATGATAACAAACCAAAAATTATGTTTGACGGTAGTTGCTCGATTTTACGAGATTTTACGAGAGATGGTGTTGCAATATGTTAGATTGTGGGGGCTGACGTGTCTCGTTGCCCTACACTGCGCCGTGCGTGTCTGACCGTCTGACGCCAACGATGATTCGCTGAAGGCAAAATGGAAAGGCGGGAAAATGCTTAGTTGGCAGTGAAAGGTTAATCACCGAATCTTACTCAAGTTTAAAAGTAATTTATTACAAACTCAAATTGTTCTCACTATGTCAGCACAAACAGATAATGTTTGGACTGTAGTTTCGCGTAGGGTTATTAAATGTTTTAAAATAATGTCACAACACAGTCATGAGAATAAAGTCATGCAGTTTATTCGGCACAGTACAGATTATGCGCAATAAGCGACTTAATAATGTGTCTTAGTATGCACAAGACTCGCGCGCGCATGGGATAGTAAATCCGCGAAGACGTTTAGGGTAAAAACCCGTGGCAACGCCTAGGGGATAGTACCCTGAGCCACGTGGTGGCCACGCTTGGGGCAACACCTTGAGCTACCTCGTAGCACCGCCTCAGGTGATTGCCTTAAGCCACACTTAATAACACACGCACTGTACGCGATAACTTGTCGTTACTTTTCTACTTCGTCTGCGAAATATTCGATGTGGTCGGCACCGTGGTCGAACTCGGAATGAATATGCCGATCTCCCGTAGTCTCGGATTGACTCGGATTTCCGAAAAAGCCCTAATTCGAACCTCGATCGGCGAGTCAAAAATTCTAAGAGTCGCGGAACAAAAAAGGGGACCGCGAGATCAAGGAAGCCGCGTATCGGCGACTGCTTGCGGTTGTCGCGGATTAGATGAAAGAGCGCCGCTAGCGTGCGATCTAACCGCGATGATCAAGGGTGCCGAAATCAGTCTTCGTATTTCCGTTTTTTTTGACTTAACGCGACGCCGACATGGATGACTGAGTATGCGTGTGTGTGTACGTGTGCGTGTGCCTGTCTTTGTAAAATCATATATTATATCTGTTGAGCTCAACACGACACAAATGAATATGATAACGTACTCTAATGGGTAAAGCCATTGCAATGGAGGGCAATCCTTTCAAAAATCGATAAAATTATACTCATTCGACGCGTTTTTCCATAAAACGAAAGAATCTGGCAGAAATAAGCATCGCTCTGCCCCGCGAACCGAGATATTAAACGTTAAAGTTGACGATTATTGATGTTAGGATATATGTCATGGTCACGTAACACTTCTTCTTCTTAGTTGGTTATTGGCCCTGATCCTCAGTGATGAGATAAATGTGGCCATTCATTCGTAAAAATGCAAATAAATGTCAAAATTGGAATACAAGGCACCGGCCGCCTCGAAACTAGGCAGATATGAGTATGAGTATGTGAATGATGCAATGCCTCCATTACCTAAGTTGCATTTGGAAGATATTCGCTTGAATATCTATATATTTATATCTATATTATATCTATATTATATTATAATTATATCTATAGTATTATTATTATTTTTATATCCATATTTTTTTTAATCTTTGCTGGTCGACGCGTATCCAATGTACATATTTCATAGTTCGATAAATCGAACTATCGGATATCACATCTGGATATCGAGAAAGCGCTTTGTTTTCAGCTATACTGATGGGAGTGGGGGAAATATCTAGATATGCATATTTTTTTTAAAAAAAGAAAAAAACATACGCCAAGTGCATATAAAAGATACTGAACTTCTTGATCAAAAACAGATATGAGATAAATATAATTGACCAAGTGTATTCTTCATTACGCCAGTCACATAAGACAGACCAAAAGTGACTATAATTGTCAACTGG
>NW_017275284.1:61327-65960 GCF_001594065.2 Cyphomyrmex costatus | reverse complement strand
GATTGAAAAATACATGTATGTGTCACACGTACGTCTGAACATAACTGAAACGTACCCTTTTCGGGACTCGGTCTCTAGATCTCGGTATCGGCTGCACCAATTTTATTCGGACTGGTCGCAATCGAAAGATACCGATGACATTATATAATAAAAGTGTTTTTAGATTTTTGATTGTGCTTTTAAATTCTGAGTAATTTTAATCTAAAGTTTTAAGATGTGAAAACTCGAGATAAAGCTAGTGGTAGCGTCGTGAATTTGACATCGACATACACACATATACACACATCAAGTATCATGTCATCATGTCAAACGGTTATATTTTTATTTTATGCACTTGGCGTCGCGACGCTACCGCGTCGCTTGATCTCCGTGAAATCGCAGCTTAAGAAAATACTGGCGACGGTGGCCAGTTACGCTATTGGATCTACTAGAGACGACGCGGCCTGTAAATATGACACGCGCTAGCCTCACGAATACCGAATAGTTTGTAAGAAACGTCGTCGTCGCCGTCGTCGTAGTCGTCGTTGCCAGCTACGGAGTGAGAAAATGCATTCTGGAATTTTTGGTGCAAGAGGTAAATGTGGTCGCGACGGGTATCTATAAATCTATAATATCGATCGCTGCAATCTATACGATCGTTAAAGTCGGATTATTAAGAGTTTCGGCAATAACAAAGGATTGAGGTTCGGAAATCTGTCACATCGATGGCATAGATAGACGAACACGTAAGTGAGGTTAGAATAAATATCGATTGCTGCGATCTGTACGATCGTTAAAGTCGGATAAAGAGTCTCAGCAATAACAAAAGATTGAGGTTAGCAAATCTGTCACATCGATGGCATAGAATAAATGCATTCGCCATAAATGAGTAACATGTCATACCACTCTTCATTTGTGTACTCCATATTGTAAAATTATAATAATATTATTTCTGTTATAATTTTATTTTACGTCAAAAATAGTTTATCGATATTATCACAAAAATGTTTACCATGCGAGACAAATGAACATAGTTACGAATTTATTTTGACAGCTGATACATATCGTTATGTTTTGCTATTGAATTGATATTTTACGATATACTATTCCCCGAGATTAATTACGCATATTAATTACGCATGTGTGTATAATTAAAAATTAAAAATGTACAAATGTTTTTTCAAACAACTTTCTGAAAAATATTGCATGTTTATGGGGCCGTCGTGGTACATTCACCACTTGTCATATCGTCATGCCTGAGCGCGCGAAATCTCAGCTTTGTCATTAGTGAAATTTAAATGCGAATAATTTAAAAACTATTATAGCCTCGACATTTTTTAATTAGAATTTTCGTCATAACATTTTCTCAAAAATACGTTCTTAAGATTAAATGCGGTAGTTGCGGGACACCCTGTATGTATAGAACGGTTCTAACCCAAGTTTGTTCTTTTTTCCGTAAGCACTTGATTTATGAACCAGGTTTACCAACATAAATTATAACGTATTTGAGAACGCGGAGGGGATATAAATTATAATACGTTTAGAAACACTGTGGTGCTACCAGGGAATGACGTCACATGGCAAGGGTATGACGTCACTGGAGGGGAGGGAATAGATTATTATTATTATTATTATTATTAGATTAAAAGAAAAATCTTTTAAGATACATAAGAAGAAGATGATATGAGTAAGAGAGAGACGGTGAATATACATGGTAAGTATGTGTATACTTACCATGTATACTCACCGTCTCTCTCTTACTCATATCATCTTCTTCTTATGTATCTTAAAAGATTTTTCTTTTATATTTGTTTTTAAGCAATTTTAATAATAATAATAATAATTTGACTTATTTTCGTTATTTTTGTTCGAATGAATTAAATAATTTAGTAAAACTATGAAGGAATTAAACGCCTATAACGGTCAAAACTGGAATTTAGTAAAAGTTCAGAAAAGGGGAGCCATCCCTGATGACCTTGACCTTGACATATGTTGTCAAGGTCATGACCCTGAGTAACCTCCCGCAGGTTTCAAGTGGCGGTTGCTGTCCGTTAAAAAGTTGTGACCAAAAAAAGTTTGAAGAATTACGTTTTATTTCCATTATAAAGTGTGACTTCCAAGCGAAGTATTGATGTATCTTTGATAATTATACAGAATCACTCGAGCAGCTTAAAAATCGATGAAATTAGGCTTATTCGACGCGTTTTTGCGTGAAACGAAAGAATCAGGCAGAAATAAGCGTCGCTCTGCCCCGCGAACCGAGATATTTAGCGTTAAAGTTATTGTTATCACACAGGAAATTCTACACCTTTCCCTGTTCAGAAACGTTGAACTTTCCCCCCTCCCCTGCACAGGGGCACACGACTTCTATGATTGTACTGTTGCTATGATAGTACTGTCGGGGCAGACCTCTGTCGACGGTGTGGGTGCGGGGGGGGGGCCGAAGGCGCGCGCGCGCGCGTGTGTGTGTGTGTGTGTGTGTGTTCCATTCGTTATACATATAATGATTATGAGTCTATTACTTGATATTTTACACACACACACACACACACACACACACACACACACACACACACACACACACACACACACACACCGTCGACAGAGGTCTGCCCCGACAATACTATCATAGCAACAATACAATCGCAGAAGTCGTGTGCCCCTGTGCAGGGGGGGAGTTACTTCGCGTAGAAAGTTCAACGTTTCTGAACTGGGACGTTTCTGAACAGGGTGATAATACATGTTAGCTCATCTATTGACTGATATACACTGAAGTGAGAGTGCCTGAGGTATGCGTGAATCGTGAAATTGTCAACATACATGAAGGTCTTCGGCACGGTGTCTGTTATTATGTATAATTTCCCATAAAAGATACGTTAATTTGGAAACTGTTTTGATCATAATTTTTTAACGGACAGCGACCGCCACCTAAAACCTGCGGGGGTTACTCAGGGTCATGACCTTGACAACATATGTCAAGGTCAAGGTCATCGGGGGTGGCTCCCCTTTTCTGAACTTTTATCAATAATTTAAAGAGCGCGTATATGCTCAATACGGATAAAATTCCAGTGTGTTTAAACCTATTATTAAAAATAAATAAAAAATATAATAAATAAAATAATCTAAAATTACAGTTGCAAGAATTCGACTGTTCTCTTTGAAATCAAAATAAGAAATGAGTAGGCAGAAACCTCAGGAAAGGATAGAAAAAGGAAAAATTAAGAGGTGGAAAGAGAATGTATCATGTTAGTATAACAATCGGGCAATGACTCGGTATCATTTTATTTATTTATGCCATGTGTTTGTTTCTTTATATGAACCATTTCGGAAATCAATCTTTTATTATAAAACGGTTCCATATCTAAAATTTTTACATTACTCCAATTAAAATCATGATTTGTTTCTATTCTATGATTAGATATTATAGATGGAGATTTAGAAGTTTTATTAGTATCCGAAGAATGTTCATGTATTCTTGTTTTTAATTGTCTCTTAGTTTGGCCAACATAACTTGCATCAACAGTTGTCACAGGAAATTTTATATACCACATTTTGGTTGTGTGTGTATTCTAATTTATCCTTACTTCTTTTTATGAAGTTTTTTAATGTATTAGGTATAGTATAAGCAAGTTTGCAAGTAAAAATGTTGGCAATAGGTTTAAATTTGTCAGAGGCAGAATTAACATACAGAATAGCAAAAAATTTCTTTAAAAATTATTATTATTATTGGAACTAATTTTATTAATGTGGAATTGTAGTCTACTTTTTATTGTTGTGAAAATAAAATCAAGTGGGTATCCATTAAGTAAAAAGATATTAATAGCATCAATCAAGTTTTTATTTTGAAACTTTGGTTGACATAATAGAATTATTTTGTCAACGATACCATAAATTACTCCTCTTTTATGACATAAAGGATGATGTGAGTGAAAATTGAGGAATCTGCCTGAAAAAGTAGTCTTACGATAAGCGTCAAATATCAAACTGTCTTCTTCAATTATAATCAAAGTATCTAAAAAACTAATCTTTCCTTCATTGCCAATTTCCATAGTAAATTTAAGCCTTGTGTGTAATGAGTTAAAAATATTCAAAATGTCATCAACTTTATCAGAAGGAGCTGCTAAAATAATATATCCATCAATATAGCGATAATAAAACTTGAGATCAATAAGTAATAGACCAATAGCAGTTTCTTCGAAATCCTGCATAACCATATCTGCTACTATTGGTGATAATGGCGATCCCATAGGGGTACCAAAGATTTGCTTATAAACCTTTTTATTAAAAATGAAAAACGTTGAATTTAAAACTAGTTTGAAGGCAATCAAGAATTCATTTAATGTGGAATATTTGTTTTTTGGATATAGAATCCCATCTCTTTAGAACACTATCAGATGCCAAATCTATAGGTATATTTGTGAAAAGGGAAACCACATCCAAGGAAACCAATACCGAATTAGTGTCTAATTTATTATTTTTCAATTTATTTATCAAATCAGAACTGTTTTTAATGAAACTTGGAGCTATATGTATAGAGTCATTTATAATCTTATGTAAAAATAATGATAAATTGTATAAAGGGCTATTAATAGATGAAACTATAATTCTTAATGGGAAATTAATTTTGTGTATTTTAACCAATCCATATGCTCTA
>NW_017275284.1:54250-59674 GCF_001594065.2 Cyphomyrmex costatus | reverse complement strand
GTTAATATCTTTTTAACGAAGAGCGAGCGACGGCTAGTTGTTAAGGCAAAGTTACTCAGGGTCATGACCTTGACAACATATGTCAAGGTCAAGAAGATCGGAGCTGTTTCCCCTATTCCGAAGATTTATCAAAACAATTTCCATTTAAATAGTCTAAATATTTAAAAAATTCACAACATATATGAAAACTGGCAATATATTATAAACATTAAAGGAAACATTAAAAATATTAAGTCTTGTAAAATGTAAATGTCTGTAAGTACCTTTTAATTCCAACTGTAATATAGACTTAACATAATTTAATTGTAATTTTTTATATATATATTTAATTTTATTATTGTTATTTGTTCATTTAATTCTATTACTCTTAAGTTTAAAATTTAACATTGAAAATGACCCGATTGGTGTCGAAACGTCTGCGAATTTTACTTACTAATTTTACTCTGTTTGCGAATTTTATTCTGTTCGATTTTAATGTATTGCGATTTGAATTAATTATATTTATAATTTTTAAGAAAACTATTTGGCTCTTTTCTCTTATTTTTAACTAATTTGTTTTATACTTGTTGAGCCTTCTATTAATTTATTTTAATAATATAATTATTCCTTTTCATTTAATTATTTTAAAGAGCGCGTATATGTATACTCAATACGGATACCGCACGCGGTGATGCTGTCGCACGCGATAACGCTGTTGCAGCGCGATGTAACGCGATACTGCGCGAATAACGATGGTTAGAAGCGAAAGAAGGTGACTAAATGCGAATACTCTGATATAAACTCTTTTAATGTTATTATTTTTCATTTATTTATTTACTTATTTAATTATGTATTTATAACATCGTTATTTTTTCCAAATTTTTTTTATCCATTGCAGCATTTGAAGCACAATTATACGTATATCAAACGGCTATCGAACGGCTATCGAACAGCTATCGAACAGCTATCAGACAGTTATCGGTTCACTGTAAACAGCTATTGAACATCTATTGAACAGCTATCGAACAGCTATCGAACAGCTATTGAACGGCTTTCAAACAGATATAAATAGCTATCGACCAGCTATAAACAGCTATCGACCAGCTATCAAACAGCTATCGGTACACTGTAAACAGCTCTATTGAACAGCTTTCGAACAGCTATCGAACAGATATCGAACTGCTATTGGTCTACTATAAACAGCTATTGAACAGATATCGTACAGCTCTCAAACAGATATCGAACAGCTATTGGTACACTGCATAAAGATACCAGCCTACTTTTGACTTATATCTATTATATGGGTGATACGGGTAACGGAAAGAAAACTTATTAATGTGAAACATATTTATTTAAAAAATCATACATTATTCCTGGCGTTGCGACCACCAGTTGAATGTGTTAAATACATTTTGCAAAACACAAATTTTAGTATGTCTTCCACATCGTACTGTATTACAAGCATATAGATTACGTAGGGATTCTACATCTTTGTAATGCGCATCTAGAGTTTCAACAATTGCATTATCGCAATCCAGAATGTCAGCTAGCCATTGCCGTTTTTCAAATCCTTTTACATACCTATACGAGAGCTTCATTGTCTTCTGTTACAGCCTCTGTGATTAGACGTTTCGCCATGTACGGGACCAACCCGTCTTCCCATAGCAAACCATGGTAATAAGCACTCAAACAGAAAGCGCAAGATTTGTCGGATCTTGTCAGTAAATTCCATGGTATAGGACATGACAAAATGTAGTGTGTGATAGCAGTCTCTTCTCAGCACCGCTACTTCCTTGACGATAAAGGACCCCGCACTATCCTTATCAGAAATGGGGTTCCGCGGATTTGGCTATAACTTTGCCAATTTATTTATTTAAGCCATACTGATGGAAAGTTATCAAGGTCACAACTTAATCCTATGAGCCATTTTCAATGTAGAGTCGTTCGAATGTCTGTAATAGTATGATTTTCTATATGCATCCTAGGTAGCAAGATGATGTTAAATGACGTCTTCATAATATCTTTAGCATTAATAACATGTCATTAAGATGTAACTTTACGTCACCTTGTTACCTGGAATGTAATTTTTCTATTCTTAGCGTTTTTCAGACCTAGCATGCATATAGAAACTCATACTATTACAGACATTCGTGCGACTCTACATTGAAAATGGCTTATAGGATTAACTAGATAACTTTCCATCAGTATGACTTAAATAACAAATTGGCAAAGTTATAGCCAAATCCGCGGAACCCTATTTCCGATAAGGATAGTGCGGTGTCCTTTCTTGTCCACGATGAATCCTTGTAGATCCACAAACGTTGGTATAATCATGACAAGCATTTATAAGAAACTGCACTCATGTCAGTGTTAATTTCTCTTAAATTGAAGATAATTGCTAACAGTGCAATTTACATAATCTTTCGCACTACGTTGGACAGCGGACAGTATTCAATAACACGATCATGTATGATGGCAATAGGCGGTAGTATTGACGGATACATTCTCCTTGCAGTCAAATTCTATTCGTACATCCACGATAGAGCTCTTGACGGATTCGTATTGTTGCGAGCAGTCAATAATCGCAAACGGTCCTTTCTCGATAAACGAGAGTACATTGAGCAACGTTTCGAAGCAGTCGATTCCATAATATGCCTTACGAAAACGCGCGTACATATCAAACAGAAGAGCGTATTTCTTTTGGTCGAAATCGAGATTTAAATCACCGGATAAAACTCTAAATTGAGATAAAGCTTCACATTTCTCAATTTACAATCGTCAAACACGCTTGCATCTTGATACATGATATTCTTTCCACCGGTCTGAAGAGCAAAGATAACGTAACGCGGCTTCTCGAGTTGAGTCGCCGTTTTGACAGCCCATGAATGCTTCGTCGTACTCTGTAACAGAAGATACTCGTACAGATCCCATGAGAGAAAACTCATACTGAGATAACGACCGCTTTCCAATGCTCGCAGCATTGATAGTTTATTGATCTCGTTTAGCATAACGAGGCATCCGCCATTGCACTTTGAACAGTTCAACCTTCGGCTCCGTCGCAGAATTTCCCAGTATACAATTGTTATCGTTACGCGCTTGTATCAAAATCAATTCATGGCGAGCGTTAACAATCACGCGTTTGTAATCCTCGCAAAAGCTCAACAGCATGTTGAGCGGTACGCAAAAGTTAAAGTAACCTTCCGTTATGTCGGATCTAGAATTCCATTCAGCGTTCAGCGCAATCAAAGACTTGTCATATGTCAGCGATACATAGTTCTTTAAGGTACTGGTAATCCCAACATTTCTGTTGCGATCAATCTCCACACTGTTGAGTTCATATCGAATTTCATCAAACATGAACGCTATACAATTATTTCCAAGCGTTGTTGGCGTCGTATCTTCCCTCTTCTTCACAGTCAATCTTTCTTCAATGTAGAGAAAACTTTCGCATGGCAACGTGTATAAATCCTGCTGCTGTATGGGTATTCGTATCTCGTCGCTATGTCCAAACGTCGTATTGGCGTATGGATTGTACGTATGAATTTCAAACTTAACGATGCGATCGTCAAAGATCGGCTCACCGACAATGTTCAAGATATCAGCCATTTCGTACAACAAAACCCAACGACTTTAAAAATGCAACGTTGGATGCAGTGAGTCTTTTTCTAGATGAAATCTCTCCGTTAAAATCTCTCGTCTGTTTCGGTTGTTCATTCAGCACAAGCATCTCACGTTAGCGCCGTCGTCTTCGTACATGCAATCTAATGGTAATCTCCTCTCTACGAAAATCGAGCAATCGGCCGTCTTGATCCACCACGCGAATCGTCAGATCCGTAATGCTCTGTACGACGATCGGAAGGTAAATGATCTGCGTCGGCCTTTCCGATAACTTATATCCTGGTGGGACAATCGGTGATTCATGTATCGTGTGTAGAGATGCTATTGTCGATTATCGATAAGTTATCGATAATATATCGATTAATTTCAATTTATCTATAATATCGTTAAGATATCGATAATTTCACGTACATATATATTTCATATGTCTCAAACGGCTCAAATTTTTGTGTTAATTTAACGCAAAATAAGTATATTAACACTTTATACACATTTCATATTTTTATTATACTGAAAATAAGAATAATTGTAATATAATAAACTAAAAATAGTTATATAAAAAGTTAAATAACAATAACTGAACAATATTTATTTATATTTAGAAAATAGGAACAATTTTTATATGTGTAGAACATACAATTAACTTTAATTAATCTCAAAAGACTCTAGAAACAACGTAGTTTATAAAATTTCATGTAATGATTGTGATGCGTTTTACGTCGGCCAAACAAGTAGACAATCGAAAACGACAATATCTGAACATCATAACCATATTAAACGTAACACGACAACTCGTTCAGTGATTACCGAACATAGGTTGCAGCACGGCCATGACTTTCGATGGAATGAAGTAGAAATTCTTGATGAAGAATCTAATTACAGGAAACGCATAGTGTCTGAAATGATTAACATTAAAAAACAGAAGAACAGTTTAAATTTGCAAACAGACACTGAAAACCTTCATGAGACATACATTCCGTTGATAAACAAAATTTGACTTTGCTGTGCTGCTACCTTTTTAGATCATAGCCAATTTTTGTATCGTACAGACGTGTTAATTTTCTGCTTTCGTGTCGTCGTAAAAACAGATTTATTATGTATTTCGACAAGCTTGACAACCTGTTATATGATAAGCGTGTGCTGATGTACCCATTTATTAAGGTTTGGAAACTTAAAATTTTAGTTCTTGTTAATCATTTATATATTAAAACGGTAATGTCGTAATTCTTTTATAGATTTATTATCGATCTAGCAATCGTTTATAATGAATTCCTTACCTTGATAACGGATGCATCTTTATTTCATCAATGATTTATCTGCACCATGGTTTTTTGTCTGTTACTTCTGTGGAAGACTCAATCCACGAGTCGAAACATGTAAAGTTTTATAGATTTTATGATTACGGTTATTTATTTTTGTATTAAGCCTGTTTTTGTTTTTTTATATACACCTCGCATGCAAAAAAAGCGGTACACTGAAAAATTAGGAAAAATTTACCAAATTTCAAATGATCATAACTTGGTAAATAATAAAGATAAACAAAAATAAAACAAATAAAGGACTCTTTCTTTAAAAACATTATAAACATGGAAATGGCATTGTAAGAGTCAAACGAAAAGTAAATTAACAAACAATTAATACATATATTCTAAAATGAACTTATAAAATTTACATAAATGTAACGATTAAAAAACAGATGTTAATTACATTACTAGTTTCGACCACCAAATCTGGTCCTCTTCAGATGAAACACTTTACGTTGAAATGTACATAATTATGGAAAAACATCAATACATAAGAAAATCTTGTGCGTAGTTAAATATATAA
>NW_017275284.1:52503-53636 GCF_001594065.2 Cyphomyrmex costatus | reverse complement strand
TGCACCTTAATGTATTTTTTCATTTTGTTCGGACTACGAAAAGAAACTCTGACAACACTCCTATCAAATCTCTTAAATTTCTCCGCGTGGATCGGAATGAAAGGCACCGTAAGCCAAGATGGACATGCATTATTATTATTATCAATCTGTGTACGAGCGTGATCTTTATGGTTCTTTAATAGATGCTTTATTCTGAGGTTGACAGAATCAAAGATTCTGATAAAGCGGAGAAATTTAAGAGATTTGATAGGAGTGTTGTCAGAGTTTCTTTTCGTAGTCCGAACAAAATGAAAAAATACATTAAGGTGCAAAAGGACTCACGTCTCCACACATCTAAGAGTAACGTCGTTTATAAAATTCAGTGTAACGATTGCGATGCTTCTTATGTGGGGAAAACCAGCAGACAGTTTAAAACAAGAATTAAAGAACACCGTAATCATATAAATCATAATAGTTCTACCAGATCGGTAATAACTGATCATAGATTGGAGTATAATCATGACTTTCGGTGGGACGATGTTGAAATTCTTGATGAGGAACCTTGTTACAGGAAGCGATTGGTCTCAGAAATGTTAAATATTAAAAAACAGAAACGTAGTCTAAACTTACAAACCGACACGGAAGGTCTTCATGAAGCATATATACCCATTGTAAACAAAATTTGATCTTTCTGTATCAGTTGTTGCCGGTCGTTATTTAGTCGGAATTGGTCCGTTGAGGATGTTTGACGTGTTCCATGTATAACTTTTTATCTCAAGATGTACTTCGATAGTTTTGTAATATTTCTGACATAAGTTTTTTTAAAGAAAAAAATTTTTTTTTACTGTTTTTTTATTGTGTGACAATTATCATTATGACTATTTTTGTAAATATATGGATTCACGGACCAACTAATATTCTCACGTATAGATTTGTAAATTTTTTGGTATGTTTTGCGCATCGTTAATTTTCATTCTTAGAATTTAAGATTATAATCTTTTAATTAATATATGTTCATTCTATTGTTTTTTCAGTTATATATTTAACTACGCACAAGATTTTCTTATGTATTGATGTTTTTCCATAATTATGTACATTTCAATGTAAAGTGTTTCATCTGAAGGGGACCAGATTTGGTGGTCGAAACTAGTAAT
>NW_017275284.1:28681-50027 GCF_001594065.2 Cyphomyrmex costatus | reverse complement strand
TTTTTTTACTGTTTTCTTATTGTGTGACATTTATCATTATGACTATTTTTGTAAATATATGGATTCACGGACCAACTAATATTCTCACGTATAGATTTGTAAATTTTTTGGTATGTTTTGCGCATCGTTAATTTTCATTCTTAGAATTTAAGATTATAATCTTTTAATTAATATATGTTCATTCTATTGTTTTTTCAGTTATATATTTAACTACGCACAAGATTTTCTTATGTATTGATGTTTTTCCATAATTATGTACATTTCAACGTAAAGTGTTTCATTTGAAGAGGACCAGATTTGGTGGTCGAAACTAGTAATTTAATTAACATCTGTTTTTTAATCGTTACATTTATGTAAATTTTATAAGTTCATTTTAGAATATATGTATTAATTGTTTGTTAATTTACTTTTCGTTTGACTCTTACAATGCCATTTCCATGTTTATAATGTTAATAAAGATAAAAATATGTTTAAAAAAGGAAAATAAAGCTTGAAGTGTCCACTTTAAGAATATTTGAACGGCAATTGGGGTAATTTTTTTCAAAATGGCGGATTACAAAATGAGATGATGTAAAATTTGTAATCATAGGTGCGAGTTTGCGACGACCCACGGCGTAAATCAGGTATCGCAGCTCAATGGGATAAAATGCACATGAAAATATGGACTTTTATCTTTATAATGCTTTTTTACGGAGTTTGATACGATCATTTTTCACTGAGTTATTCCAAATTTAAGGTATCGCTGTCATTAGCACAAATTATGGCTGTAATTCATGTCAATATGAACTGTATCGAGTTTGACAGGTCGGAATTGAATCTCAATTTGTGTGTGCGCGCGCGTGTGTGTGTGTGTGTCTGTGATCTTGATAACGAGATCAAGACAAGAATTAATTTTTCAATATTTTTGCGAGACAATACAATATATTTCAAAATATCGTCTTATCTTGTCTTCGTGCATCACTAATCAATATTATCGATAATTCATGTTATCGATACATCATAAAGTATATCGATAATTTTATCATTAATAACACCTCTAATCGTGTGCACGCACTTGTCGTTGCTGTACGCACCCGCGGTCACATTGCACTCGATACGAATAATGTTTACGTTGATGATATTTATCGGCACGTTCGACTCATATCACTGTTGCGGCTTAAGTACGCGATTCGATGAAAATCCCAACAGCGGTCCAATGCTGTAAGGTTTGGTGAAATTTATCGAATAGGCACGTTTTATCTCGCTCTTCATTGTGTTGTTATTGTCGCGAATTACCAGTGGATACTCGTCATCCTCCTTGCGCTTTGCGTCACGTGAAATTAAAATTTCACGCTTCAAATACCGCTCTATATCGCGCAGTTCGTACGATCCTTCGGGAATGTCAATTTCATCATTGTCAAAGTAAAACTTGTTGTTTATCGAATTTACATTGGCTAGAGTGTAGTATGTTTCAAAGTCAGTCAGACTGAGCTCATAATCATCGTCTCTCAAATCTACCGCCGGAAAATAGCTCACAGCAAGAACACTACTTTTGCCCGTCAGCGTAAACGTTAGCAACATGTTTAACGAATACTGAGTTAAACCACGCAATGTCAGTCTTTAAATTGTTTATCACTCGTCCATAGAAACTGTAGACACAACTGTCCGCAATTGCTCTGATTGTATAATAACGTTGATAAGGCATGCGATTGTACTGGATTACAAAGTTTGTTAGATAACGCTCGAGTTCCTTCAGCGGCCGGAGGTTGCCAAAACTATCGAAATATATGACACGATCCCCCTTTTCGCGTACGCTACCCAATGAGTACCGGGTCCCTCAGCGTTGTCTAGATTCACGATACCGCTCTAGTTTCGACGTACTCCTTCCACCGGTAATGTCGTACGCATAAAGATGCCTCTGAAATACGGAATGCGCATACGTTTTGCAAGTTGCAGCAGTTGCACGTTGGTAGTTACACCCGTTGATATTTTTAACGTCTCAACGACGTTCTTTTTCTCTTTATTACTCCTCGTCCACGCTTGTAGGGAGCGAGATAAACGTGACCTTTCATGACACGATTACGACGTTGCATTTTTTCCAGCTGACGCTCCGCTGCTTTGCTATCATTTACAGCTTTGGCGACTCCCGCCGCTCCACCGACCAATGAACCGAGGACGCCTAGAAGCGGAAGAATAGGCAGGATACCGCCGCGTTTCGCTATCGGGAGTATCCTTTTTCGCTTCTTTGTTTTCAGGCCCATACCCATCTTCGTTTTAGCCTACATAGCCGCCCAAACAGCTGTGGCGGCGGGTCTCTTTGTGAGAGACGAATCTCTCGCGGTAATGCGTTTCTGCGCCTTTTCAGCCAGTATATTATCAGCCGTGTGCCGTTCAGTGAGATCGTTGCTGTGCGAATACGATATATCGTGTTCGCGACATGCCGTGTCCAATGGATTAATACCTCTGTCGCCTCTAGCTAATCGTTTCTCCAAACGCGTCCCCGGGTGTGTGTGTGTGTGTGTGTGTGTGTGTCGGTTTGTATGCGAAGCGCAATCGGCGCGGTGTGTGTGTATTACAAGTAGTTTGCGTGTGAGTGCGTGAGTCGCTAGTAAGAACGCGCGTGAGCGAATGAGAGCGAGTGAGATGTGTTGCTCGCGGCGATGTTATGACGGGCTAGAAAAAACGGACTCGCTATGCTCTTTTTCTCGCGGTGTCGGCTAGCGCGGCTGATCAGCTGTCGATTATATAATTTTAGAACTGCTGGCGCGGCAGTCTATTACCCGTAACGCGCGGTTATTCGTGCTTTATCGCGGGTCGCTTATTCGTACTGACGCGGACGATGACCAGCGGCCGAGAACGCTCGGCAGAGGTGGAGAACCCTCCACCCCGGGCGAATGCTGGTCAATCGCAGTGTGAATGCAAGAGGCGGTCGGCGCGGGCCAACGGTCGAGTACGCTCGACGGAGGCAGAGTACTCTCTGCCCCGGATGTTGGTCGTTGCGTGCTGCACCGAGACGGCTGCCGAGAACGCTCGGCAGAGACAGAGCACCCTCTGCCCCTCGGTTCCTGCCTTCGGTGCTATGGGACGCTTTTTCGATACCTGCCGAGAACGCTCGGCGGAGCTGGAGAACTCTCCGGCCCGGTTTTCCTGGTATCGTATTCGGCTCTAGGAGGTCGGATTCGTTGCTAGGATCTGGTCGGAACAGGAATCCCCTGTTTCTCCGTAATGCGGCATTTTTATATTACCGAAAATGCCGCGTTCGTGGGTTTTCGGATTCGCTCGCGTTTTCCCGTTGTCCGTGCTTCGCGATGCGCGGGACTAACAATAAGTCCCAAAAAGTGGGAGTCCGCGGCGATCGATCTATTTCGGTCTCGCTCGGCGGTGCTCGGCGTTATGTGGCTGTTACTGCCGCTTGTACCTGCGAATTATGCTTTATTTTCTATCGGGCGCTATGCGCCCTCATCGCTGCATTGCGCAGCAATGCATGCTGCGCAATGCAGCGGCGTTCGGCTGGGTGGTGTGTGCCGGAACGATGGGGGGATGCATCGTTACAAATATGTGTGACAACACGATCATAATAGTCGAAGCAAAGGTTTTCCCTGCTCGATATTTGCTCGCGTTGCATACTCCAACTCACTCGGAGGCCCGTATTTAATACGCGCTTACAATGATGTAGCGCTGTAACATGCTATAGTATACTTCACGCATACTATAGAATTTCAGAGATAAAAACGCGTTTTTATTAATAAAAACGTACTGAATACGGAATGAGTAGGAGCTACCTTCGGGGCCAGCGGCGACGCGCGGCTTGGGGCTAGCGGCGACGCGCGGCAGGCAGAGGGCGTAAGTGAACGGTCACAAATCTGTTGTATCGACCTCGATCAAGTTCGGCCGTAGCTCCAGCATCCCTTTAAGGTACGATAATCAAAAAGTCAACAGTTTAAGAGTTATTTAACATTTTGTGTCAAAATATACCAAAATAAAGTGTAAAATATCTCGAAAACTATTGGTTTTTTGGTATCTCTACCTTAATATTTTTATATGCAAAATAAATAGAGGAATCACTTTACTTAAAAAAAATTACATAATTCCATTTAAAAAAGTGGAGGTGACCTCCATATCTTTTTAGCGCCTCCACTTAGAAAAAAACAATGTGACTAAAACGTGTCCCCCTCGACACCGTTCCATTTTTATTTGAAACATTTTTTCGTATTGTCAAAAATAAACGAAATATTCAAGATGTTGTAGGATTTAAGTGGACCACCCGGTATAGATATAGAGTTAGAAGATTATATACATAATAATACCATTATAGGCATAAATACGTTATAGCATTTGAATTTCAGTTTTGAAAAAAATAATTATTTTAATTATTTTAAAAAAACAGAAGAACAGTTTGAATTTGCAAACAGACTGAAAACCTTCATGAGACGTACATTCCGTTGATAAACAAAATTTGACTTTGCTGTGCTGTTTCCTTTTTAGATCATGGCTAATTATTGTATCGTGCAGACGTGTTAATTTTCTGCCTTCTTGTCGTTGAATAAGACTAGCGGATTCATTATGGATTTCGACAATTTTGTAAACCTTTTATTTGAGAATTGTGTGCTGATGTATCCATGTATCAAGGTTTGGAAACTTAAAAATTGTATTTCTTGTCAATCATTTATATATAATTAATCTTATTGTTTACAGAAAATTATTGTCTTAATTCTTTTATAGATTTATTATCGATCTATCAATCGCTTATAATAATTTCTTTATCTTGGTGTTGGATGCATCACTTTTTCATCAATGATTTTTCTGTACGATGTTTTTCTGTTGATTACTTCTGAAGAAGACTCAATCCACGAATCGAAACATGTAAAGTTTTCTAGATTTTATTATTAAGCTTATTTTTATTTGTATTGATTTTGTTCTTGTTTTTCATATTTATGTACACATGCTTATATCTTCAATTTTAGTCATGTTTTTTATGTGAATTTATATTACTTCTTTTTATCTTTTTACTACGTTATTAAAGAATAATTTTTAATTTTTGACTCTTAATTTGTCTTTTTAGTTTCTTTTTATGTTTGAGAATAAGAGTCCTTTACTTATACTTATTTATAATTATTTTAATAGTTGGAAAAGTAGATTTGGAATAGTTACTATTTTGATAGCTATTTGGAAAGTTAGTTTGGAATAGAGATTCGAAAAAGTTATTATTAATTTGATAGTATGTTTAATGTTTCAACAATATATATATTTTTTGTGTTTATAATTGGTGCAATTAAAAAATTTCACATATTTTTTGAAAAAAATTATTTGATAGTCATAGTTTGGAATGGAAAGTCCTTTTTTTCTTCAAGGAGCACACCTACAAACGCGTATACTTCGCGCCTTTTTTACCTTTTTGTAAAGAGGTAAATAAAATAGATTATTATTATTATTTGATACTTTGATAGTTTGGAAAATAGATTTAAATTTAATTAATTACTACAACTTTGATTGGAAGAATAAATATGTTTGAATTAATTGTGATGTAATAATTTTTTTTAAGGAGAATTAAACCACTTGAATTGGATAAGGAAGTTCTTTCAATAAGGATACATAGACATATACCTTTTCACTGTGTGAAACTTAATCTCAATTATATTAAATCTGTTGTTTCTGGCTCGTAGCTCTTCCTTATTCATTTTATTTAAATAATTATAAATGTCATTCGTCTGTTTTCTTTTAAGACGTTATAATGCCACTGTAATACTGTGATATTTCAATGTTATTTATCAACGTATAATATATCAGTAATATTTCTGTAATGTTTAAATCTCCTAAGCGCTTTTACCTAGGAAAGAATATTCACCGTCGTAATCTCCTCTCGACATCGAATAATTTTTAATATTTTATAAGCATTTTTTCTTATTTCTAAAACTGTAAATGTTACTTAGGTGACCGATTTTAAGTGACTCACCTTGTGTAAATATATTAAAATAAAACTAAATGATTAAGCTTGTATTTTTAATGTCGGAACAATTCCATGTGAGTTTATCATATACATATACCATAAATCCAATTCTACAAACTACGCACCGAATTAATTTTTAGAATCTTGAAACACTATCCTAACAATACTAGAACAGTAATATTACAAATTAAATTAACAAATAATTTAATAATATTAGTGCTTGTAGGTTTATAATAATCTTCTTTAAGCATCTTAAAATCTATAAATTTTGTTGCGAAAGATATTATTATCTCAGTCGGAGATCTCTCGCATTCCGTGCATGCGTCTTCACCACTGAAAACTTAGCAAAAAAATATTCTTAGATCACTGAGAACTTAGTAAAATATTCTTCACCATAACTGATATCCGAAAAAAATCATATCATAAAAATGAAAAGTTCAAGCCATGTTCAAAAAAGGGTACTCAAAAATTTAAACCTTATTATCTAATAATAATATATTAATAATAAGAAAATTAATAAAGGACTCTTTATATAAACAACAAACGAAATGAGCTAAGGACGTTGTAAGAGTCATACAAAATAAATTTTTAAATTTTTTAAATACGTAGAATTTATACGTAGAATGAGATTTACTAATCGTTTGTTAATTTATTTTACTTATTAGCTTGTTTTTTCATTCGATCTATCAATCGCTTAACAATAAGACATGGAGATGTTCACATTAGATGTTTCCAATTAACTAATAACTTTTAATTATTATGATGTTACTTCTGAGGATGGCTCAATCCGAGAGCCGAAACGTTAAGTAGTATGTGGAATTTTGTAATCATTTTTGTTTTTGTTTTATTAATGTATAATTCAGAATTATGTAAGATGATATTTTATTATATATGACAGTTATGTTTTATCTATCGTTTTAAAAATTTATTTTGTATGACTCTTACAACATCCTTTGCTCATTTCGTTTGTTAATAATATATTATCATGAAAAGTAGTAGTAGTAGTAGTAAATGAATGCAGGTGGGCTTAACTAGCCTTCTAACGCGACCTAGATCTATGAGGTTCCATTGTCGCTCCCTGCTTGTTCCGTAGGTGATACAGTCGAGCCCAGCCTCGTGTCACTTACCAGACTTATTAAACTGCTAACCTTCGCATTTTCTAGATCCTTGGGTGTCATAAGTATATGTCCCCTAAGGATTTGTATCTTTTACAAGCGAGTGCAGGGCATCGACACAGTAAGTGCAGGTTGTCCTCGCCTTCTTCTCCACATAGCCGATATTCTTTCTGCTCCGCTAGTCCTATATTGAATAGATGTGCTCTGAGGGGCAAGTGTCCTGTCAGGAGGCCTATGCCGCTCCTCAGTTTTGCTTTTCCCATTGCCAGCAATTCTAATTCTTGCTGGTTTTGGAAGTTTCATAAGTTGTTTGGCTCGTTTACAGCCCTCTGCCCCCTTCCAGGAGTGCTCCCGTTCAAGCCACTCTTTGATCGTTTTTGTTTCTGCTGAAAATGGGACCCCGACGATCCGTTCAGCCGGGACCTTTTCGGTGCCCAGCTTTGCCAGCTCGTCCGCTCTCTCATTTCCAGGTATACCCTGATGTCCAGGGACCCATACTAGGGTTATCTGGTTTGTTACCCCTAGAGTTGTGAGTGCTTGCATGCAGTCCCATACTACAGATGATTCTGTGGAGGTTCTTGCATACTGTCAAACTATTTGCTGTGACTCATTGTGTCTGAGACTGATTGGCCTAAATTATTCTGAAGACCGGTTTTGAGATTGTTTGCGATGCAGTATCGTGGTGAACATGGTGAGTCTCCTCACTCCCGAGAAATAGTTGCAATTTAATGAATTCAATTCGGAAATGATTATTTTTCTAAGACATCCTGGAAAATTAATTTTCCATAATTTCTTTTATTTCAAAAATTACGATATATGAAGGACCGTTGGTATTCTAACATAAGTAAATAAAGGCCTAATGACGGTCAAGTAAGGATTTTGATTGCTAAAGTAATGTGTGAATTTTATTTACCACATATGTAGTTACTTTATCGCGTGCCGAAATTTTTCCAGACTTACAACGCAACTCTAATAAACTACAGTAGTAATAAAACATTTTAGTTAAATTGACAAGCAATCTAACAATTTTTTTGATGCTTATAGCATCTTATTGGATTTTAATAATATGTTGAAAAACATATTAAAATTTAACGATGTAAAGTTAAATTAATAATAACTCGAAATCTGTGAAAAAATAAGATTGCGAAGAATATCAAAAGTTGGCGCTTCGTCCCAGCTTCCCACTACTAGACTCATCAGTAAGGTAATGTAGTGGGAGCCTACCTTAGACGCCTGGGGGAGATATTAGAAAGAAGTTCTATATAAACGGATACTCATGTATCTTAGCACTTGCGAGAAATTAACAAGAGTACCTATATAGACCTCTGTAGGAAAAAATTCGTTTAAAAATATTACAAAAAACGGAGAACATTGTGAAGAATCACTACTCGACCAGCCTACAGAGGTCTATAGGTACTCTTGTTAATTTCTCGTAAGTGCTAAGATACATGAGTATCCGTTTATATAGAACTTCTTTCTAATATCTCCCCCAGGCGTCTAAGGTAGGCTCCCACTACATTACCTTACTGATGAGTCTAGTAGTGGGAAGCCGGGACGAAACGCCAACTTGTGATATTCTTCGCAATCTTATTTTTTCACAGATTTCGAGTTATTATTTTTTAATTTAACTTTACATCGTTAAATTTTAATATGTCTTTCAACATATTATTAAAATCCAATAAGATGCTATAAGCATCAAAAAAATTTCTTTTATTTCTTTCCTTTCTTCCGTTATTATTCATTTGATTGTGCTCCTCAGAATGAATGTTTTCGGAGTCTATGTCTCGGTTGTGAGGGAGCTTACTATGACTAAACATCTTTTCATCTTTTGTTATTTTTTAAATTATAATTTATTTATCTAATTTTTATTGTCTCTGAAGAAGGCTCAAAAATGAGTCGATGCATGTAAGCTTAATTTTTTAATAATTTTTTGTAATAGATAGATTTGCTAGATATATATCAGCATTGAAGTTATTTACGCTTGACTCCTAGTGCCCTTTTCTTTCCAAGTTAATTTTTGATTTATACAGGAGTTTGTTATTTATGAATTAATATATTTTAAACAATTGTAAACAGACGTTTCGACGTCGCTTGCGTCATTCTCAATGTTTGAACGTATAAAATTTAAAAAGTATATGATACATATATAAATGAAAAAACTAAAATATTTATTGTAGAAGAGATGATTTCATCTCGAACAATGCTTTTTGTCGTGAAAAGGTATCACTAATATTGCGATTTAATTTCATTAATATTAACTAGTAGTTTTTGAACATGGCCGGAGACTCTACCGCGTCTCCTGATGTATAGAGAGTATGCATTTTATATATAAATGTCTCGTGTATAAATGATTATTATTTAAGTATCATATTAAACTGCGATGTGAACACACACTAGTTCAGAAATAAAGGCTATTTATAATATTACTACTCTAATTCTGTTAGGATTTCTAGTCAGGTTTCAAGTTTAAAAATAAATTCGGCACAATTTACGAGAAGACATTCACGTTCGACTTCAACAGAAATTTCAACATTTTATTCGGTAATTTAGATCACTAACGTTTTATATCATCAAAAGTAGTATATTGCCACGTGCAAAAGCATATATGTCTTAGCTAAATTATATGAAAAAAATTTTGCGGTCAACTTTAGCATTTTTATCCATTGCAGCGCTTCATTAAAGACCAATTAAATGTATATCAAACAGCTATTAAACCGTTATTGAACAACTATCAAACCGCTATTGAACAGCTACTAAAGAGCTATCGGTCCACTGTAGTAGTGTAGTGTAAACAGCTCCCGAACAGCTGTAAACAGCTATCAAACAGCTCTATCGGTACACAATCGAATCATTATCGTTCCATTGCCGCTAGTGCTATACCTAGAGATCAGAGTCTCGCCATGAGGCGAGTGGGCAAAATTCTACGAGAGAGAAGGATATACATCTATCCTTTTTCATCTTTAAATCTAACCTGATTTCTTTGGACGTACTCATAGTCCGGTCAAATTATGATTTTACCGGGAAAAAATTGCTATACGCAATTTTTTTTATCGGGAGGGGGGGGGGGGTTATAGAAAAGCTTAACTGAAGGTTTTCGGGACAATAGCTGGTGCTTTTTAAAAAAAGTCAAAAAAACAAAAAAACGGTTTTTTTTTAAAAACTCGGCTTCTAGTGAAGTAAAATCAATGAATAATAGATCATTTTGTAGGTTTTTTCATGCTCTACAAGTTACTTTAATAACTTTTTCGTCTACGGTGGATATTTCTCGAGTTATTAAAGAAAAAATAGAACACCGTACAGAGCGACGCAAAGAGAGAGAGAACAAACGTGTAATGAATCGTATACGTCTGCAGCACGTTCCTCGTGATAGCTCGCGCCGACCTCGCAACTTTGCGTCGCTCTGTACGGCGTTCTATTAATCGTAGAGTAACGAATGACCCCTCAAATTAAAGCTCTTGAAAAATGCTACAAGTTTCTCACAGATCATTTTTCGATAAATTTCGAAGGAAACGAGATAGAAGCGGTTTAAAGTCGATTATCCGTGTTTTTTCACTATATTTTCACCTTTTTTTCTTCAATAACTAGAGAAATATCCATCGTAGACGAAAAAGTTATTAAAGTAACTTGTAGAGCATGAAAAAACCTACAAAATGAGATATTATTCATTGATTTTACTTCACTAGAAGCCGAGTTATTACGAAAAACCTTTTTTTGGTTTTTTTTAACTTTTTTCAGAAAGCACCAGCTATTTTGTCCCGAAAACCTACAGTTAAGCTTTTCTATACCCCCCCTACAGGATAAAAAAAAAATTGCGTATAGGAATTTTTTCCCGCTGGAGCATGTTTTTGTCATAATTTGACTGGACTATCAGTGTTCACGCACGATGGCACGATTGTCGCTCATGATAGCCGTTCACTAGTTTAAGAACATTATTATGAAAATTGCAAAATTTTTTTAATTTAAACCTGGAATATCAAATAAAATGTTTGATTTTTCGAAGTATAAAAAATCTTTCTTTAATAAATGAACAAATTTCAAATGTGGATTAATATATTCGACGAAATATTTATGTTATACAATACAAAAATGTTATATAATTAATCTTATATGAACAGAAAATATTTAAATTTATGTTTTATACGTTTATTTTCTTTCACACATTTCTTTTATTTTATTAATCGTTATAATTAATTTAACATTAAATGTAAGGAATTTCTTATACGTGATCCAAAAGTATGGAAACGGCCAAATAACTGTGGAGGAATGCACTTTGGGGGAAAAAGTTTCAAACAAAAGTCTTAGGGTTTTTTCCTGGCTATTCAATCGTGACCTGAGATTTGACCTTGACCGTGACCTTGAATGTCATTTCAAGGTCAAATTTACTTTTTTAAATAGGAACACATATTTTTGACCACAGGAATGGAAACAGCGGAAAATTTTACGTCCGGCTGTGACTTTGATCATGACCTTGACCATGCCCTTGAAGATCAGTTCAAGGTCAAGTTGACATTGTCAATGGAAATTCCTGTAAATTTTCCTGTAAATTGGTATCTAGGGGTTTTCGGGGTCGCTGATTACGATTTTGAAGTCGATTTTCAAAAATTCAAGATGGTGGATCCAATATGGCTGACGAAATTTGAAAAAACTATTGAATTTTCCTGCAAATTGGTGTCTGGGTGTTTTCATGGTCGCTGATTACGAATCTGAAGTCCGTTTTCAAAAATTCAAGATGGCGGATCCAATATGGTGGACGAATTAAAAAAAAAATTATTGAATTTTCCTTTAATTTGAATATAGGAATGTTTTGTGTTGCTGATAACGTCTAGGATCTGCTATACCTGAAAAAGTAAGGTACACCCAGGATGTGCCACGGGGAGGTTCCTAAGTACGATTTACATCCCATTTTTTTTTACTTTTTCTATTTTATTGTTTTTTTCAGTTTAAAAAATTTTTTTGTTTTTCTTTTGTTTTCTTTTTATTTTTTATGATAAAGTGAGCACCCAGCCAACTAAGGCAAGATGAAGTGAGCACCTAGCCAACTAAGGCAAGATGAAGTGAGCACCCAGCCAACTAAGGTAAGTGTTAATGTAGCGGTTAAGATGATTTTTGTACACAAGCTTTTAAGTGTGTCATCTTAAAATTACTCTCTTCAAAGCTTGTGTTCAAAGTGATTACCGTCAACTTCTTGACAAAACGCCATCTGATCGTAAAAACTTGATACTGCCCTCTCAATCATGTCTTGTTCGATATCAGTGATTTCATCGCGTATTCGCTGTTTAAGTTCCTCAATATTCGCCGGTTTTGTCCGATACACTCTACCTTTGAGATAGCCCCATAAGAAGTAGTCAAGTGGCGTAAGATCTGGTGATCTCGCTGGCCATTCTATCACTCCTCGCCAACCTATCCACCTGCCTGCGAACACTTCTTGTAGGTAATTTCGAACATCTATTGCGTAATATGGTGCTGCGCCATCTTGCTGAAACCAAGTGTGATCGAAATCAACCCCTGCAAAGACCTGAATAGCGGGGACAATTTGATTTCTCAACAACTCCTCATATTTTCGTCCATCAAGATTACCCTCAATGAAGAAGGGACCAACCAAGCAGCTATCTCAAAGGTAGAGTGTATCGGACAAAACCGGCGAATATTGAGGAACTTAAACAGCGAATACGCGATGAAATCACTGATATTGAACACGACATGATTGAGAGGGCAGTATCAAGTTTTTACGATCGATTTTTACGGCGTCAAGAAGTTGACGGTAATCACTTTGAACACAAGCTTTGAAGAGAGTAATTTTAAGATGACACACTTAAAAGCTTGTGTACAAAAATCATCTTAACCCGCTACATTAACACTTACCTTAGTTGGCTGGGTGCTCACTTTATCATAAAAAATAAAAAGAGAACAAAAGAAAAACAAAAAAATTTTTTAAACTGAAAAAAACAATAAAATAGAAAAAGTAAAAAAAAATGGGATGTAAATCGTACTTAGGAACCTCCCCGTGGCACATCCTGGGTGTACCTTACTTTTTCAGGTATAGCAGATCCTAGACGTTATCAGCAACACAAAACATTCCTATATTCAAATTAAAGGAAAATTCAATAATTTTTTTTTTAATTCGTCCACCATATTGGATCCGCCATCTTGAATTTTTGAAAACGGACTTCAGATTCGTAATCAGCGACCATGAAAACACCCAGACATCAATTTGCAGGAAAATTCAATAGTTTTTTTCAAATTTCGTCAGCCATATTGGATCCACCATCTTGAATTTTTGAAAATCGACTTCAAAATCGTAATCAGCGACCCCGAAAACCCCTAGATACCAATTTACAGGAAAATTTACAGGAATTTCCATTGACAATGTCAACTTGACCTTGAACTGATCTTCAAGGGCATGGTCAAGGTCATGATCAAAGTCACAGCCGGACGTAAAATTTTCCGCTGTTTCCATTCCTGTGGTCAAAAATATGTGTTCCTATTTAAAAAAGTAAATTTGACCTTGAAATGACATTCAAGGTCACGGTCAAGGTCAAATCTCAGGTCACTATTGAATAGCCAGGAAAAAACCCTAAGACTTTTGTCTGAAACTTTTTCCCCCAAAGTGCATTCCTCCACAGTTATTTGGCCGTTTCCATACTTTTGGATCACACTTATGTATACTGAATTATTCATAGACAGAAATTTATTTATACTTAATATTAGATTTATATTGTATTTAAAATACTCATTTATCTTAAAAATCAGTACATATAAAAAATCAATCGTCCTTCGGCACCTTTTGCTATAATCCAATTGAGCTGAAATTTTCCAGAGATTGTTTTTTTATAAAAAGGAATCATTCTGAATCATGTGACTAAAAAAATTCCGTGTTCGAAAAATAAGGACCACCCTAATATACATATATATACATATATAAAATTGTTTTACTTTTATTCCTTAATTGTTTTGTATTTACATCATGGTCTAATATTATACTTCAATATTAATAAAGATATAATATTAAAGTATCATTTTAAAAATCGTAATATGAATAATACAAACAATTAAGAAATAAAAACTAAACTATCAAATTGAACCTTAATACTAAAAACAATGTGAATATATACCAAAATTCGAATTCTACTCTATTCGATTTCTATTCTAGCTTTGATTGCGTTTCAAGACTGAAAATAATTTTGATGTGCAGTTTACGGAATTGAAATTGTGATATATAACTTCACACAAAATTGTTTTCAATACAAAGATCTATCTTAACCGTTTAGCTTTCTTTCTTAATCGTTATAATAAAAGTAAATAATGTTAATTTTTAAATATGTCGCTGCATGCTTTATAATGCAAGGATTTATATATGGCACAAACGTAAAAAGAATGAAAGTTTTATTTTCTTTATGTAATTAGCACATTTGCTTGTTTAACATAGCTTGAAAATTTAATTTCCTGCACAGTTTATTCTTTATATTTCCTTACAAAAAATTTCATTACTTAATATTTATCCGTAATTCAGTTGCATAGTATATACAAAAGTTTCCGGGGGGGGAAGGATTATTTAAATTAAAAATTAATCATAACAAAAACTTTAATTTATTTTAATGTTGCACATTTATATATATCTTTATTCTCGTTTTTTAGAATACTCGTGTAATTATATTTATAATTATTGAATTATTGGTAAATATCTAAGAACGGAAGTAGGTTCGATCCTCTTTACCTTGACATATGTTGTCAAGATCATGACCCTAAGTATTCTCCAAGTTTTAGCCGTCGCTCGTCCTCCGTTAAAAAGTTATTAACAAAAAAGTTTTAAAAATAACGTATTATATTTGCTATATATATACGATATTAAGTATTATTATACACCCTCCCCCTGTTTAGAAATGTTAAAGTTTCCATGCTAAGCAACTCTCACCCCCCTCCCTCCTGCAAGAGGCGCACAACTTTGTAACGATGCTCCCCTAAATGGCATCGTCACTAGATAATGGGCATGTCAAATAAGCCTATATGGTGGGAATAATTCGCAGGTACAGCAGCCGCCGTTATAACCATGGTGTAATTAGAAAGGTGAAGCATTACGCATAATGGCGGTCGCTCAATATTTCAACCAATCAGATGTGTACCTAAATGCAAAGCGCCAATTTTAACTTACTAGATAGATGCACGCTATTTAACTTTTAATTTTTTATCTTTTAGTGTATTTGTTTAAATGCTTGAATGCGTACAATTAATAATATATTGTTACTATTATACTGTTAATTATTTATACACACAACTGTCAAAATACATGGCACGGCAGCCGCTCACGAAGTTAGCTCAACGAGAGAATTAATCGACGGTGTTCTTTATGTGTGAAATCGCTGCTTCGATCTCGACTGAGATCTCAAATGACGGAATGGATTGGTGGACTGGATGGTTGAGAACACTGAGCACTTCTTTTTTAACTTGTTGTATGCAAGTACTGATTTGTGTCTGAGGGTAGAATCGCGCTGCGCGATTAGCGCGACGAATCGGCAGGACGACAGTGACATCGGTATCCAAATATGCGGCTAAATTGTAGTAATGATATTCGCAAGACGGCGCGGTGAGTGCGACGAAAGATTCACGGACGGAATCGATGGATGGCGCAATCGATCCTTCTATTCGGCTTTATAGCGAGAAATTTATCCTATTCCGGAACAGACGGAAATGCCAATTACTTCTACATATTCGATATACTTTTTACAGGACTTTTCTTAGAAAGGAAAAGACAAAAAACACAATAGCATAATGCAGAGAGATTAGAAGACAAGAAGCAAAAAGTGCATTCTACATTAACTTTTAAATAATCACATGTTTTCCAAGAAAATTTCCAAGAAAACTAATAAATTTATTCGCATCGACAATAACAAAAGCACTAAAAGTAATAAACATATTTGTCCTTACCTTGTCACTATCCTCTAACCTCAACCTGTACTACACTACACCATCTCACCATTTTACTACGCGCAGACCCCTCCAGCCATTCCCCCTACTACAATAATTTTGAATTTAGGCACACATCTGATTGGCTTGCCACTGCGCATCTTATAATTGCTTCACCTTTCTAATTACACCATGGTTATAACCATAGAGATAGTAGTACTAGAGTATGCATTGTCGGAAATTTGAGGAGTGGGGGTAATTCTATTTAGAAATGGACGCACTCATTTGGAACCGTTTCGTTCTCTCTCGTTTCGCGCATGCGTATAGCCGTATACTCTGGGAGAGGGGATTAAAAGAAAGAATAAGGAATTGAAAGAGCAACCCTTGGCACTGGGAAACCCTTAACCTTATCAAAGTCAATTCTTTGATTGATTCCAAAGAGATCAGGCTTGTCCGGTCATTCTTGGAAAGCCAAAAGTTTCTTTCCGCGAGACTTAACTAAACCATGTGAATTTGACTATCTTTATAAGAAACAATCTGGTGGTACTGGCCAATATGCTCGCATAACTGGAATTATAGAGGTATAAGTAATAGATTTTTATCATTAATATTTATTGATATTATTCATCGAGAGCCCTTAACCTTATCAAACTCAATTCTTTGTTTGATTCCAAAGTGATCAGGCTCAATCAGGCTTGTCCGGTCATGTAATGATGAAACTTTTCTTGTTTGACTCGTTCTTTCTTTCGATCCCCTCTCTCAGAGTATATGGCTATACGCATGCGCGAAACGAGAGAGAACGAAAAGGCCCAAATGAGTGCGTCTTTTTCGAGATAGGATTACCCCCACTCCTACAATACGTACTCTAGTACTACTATCTCTATGGTTATAACCGCCAGTCTCGTCGGGAAATTTCGGCCACTATCGAGGACCACCGATCGGAAAACTTCTCCCGCGAGAAGCCGATCGGCGGAGAATGTCGAGAGTGGCTGGAACTTTGCGAGCGAGGCTGGCGGCTTGAGTATAAGATACCGCTCCGACGGCGCCTCGCGCGCTATTCCGCCAGCACCTAGGAAACCGATCATAAGCACCAGCTTCTAGATTCTGCTCCGCTGCTCCGAATACTCTCCCAAGACTAGACGCTTGTTCCGACGAACCTACGAGGTCGGGCGTACCCTGCCTCCGTCGGGCGTACCCTGCCTCCGTCGGGCGTTCCCGGCCGCCGGACAACCGTTTCAGTCAAAGCTGGTACCACCCGATTTCGTCGCCAGTTCCGCAGTAACGCTTGTTCCGACGAACCTCCGCGGTAGGGTGTACCCTGCCTCCGTCGGGCTTTCCCGGCCGTCGGACAACGTTGCAGCCGCGGTCACTGGCACGCGCGACTCGCCGCTATTCGCCACGACTCCTGTATAACTTCCGCCTGTCTCTTTCCGTATCCCACATCTTCCTTGCCGATAATCGACTTACGAAACGGGGTAGGACGCTCTCTGCCTCCGTCGGGCGTTCCCGACTGTCGATTATCGGATCCGCTTTTCCATACAACCGATTACATAAATTACGCGACGCACCACGAAGACACGTTTCGATTGCTGGCGTATACTCGTGTCCATCGCGTTGTTAACCACCGCCCTACAGAGCCGCGCCGAGACTTTTCGCGAATCAGCGAGAAGTCGAAAAACTCGCGACGTCAGCGGGACCGCCTCGCCGTACGCCCGAAAACCGCCGAAATCACACGTTCCAGTGTCTGACACCTCGCGATATCGTTTGTAAATACTCCGCGCCGTTAGATTAAGTATCGGTTTTGTCTCATCTGTCCGCGTCCGTCCTGCGATCTTATTTTTGTTATCCGCGTCGTCGTTTCTATCCATATATATATCTCTGTATTTTATTTTATGTTTATTTTGTTTTATTTCTTTTCTTTTTAATAAATCGTATTCATTTCACAACTATTGCGTTTATATTACTTCTTGTGACTATCTCCGAAATACCGATCCGACGCGAACTCTCCTCCTGCCGAGCCTTTTTGTATGATCCGCTTATACGACGAGCTAGTCCGAGTACAAAATTAGGTTGTTACAACTTCTATAATTGTACTGTTGCACGTAGGTTTCAACTTTCCATGCGAAGCGAGAGCTATCTCACACCAACAAATGGGTTGGGTTAGGTTATTTTTAATAGTAGTGGAACCTCCCCGCAGGGGGGAGCGAAACCTACTGCCATAATTACCCAAAAATGACGTACGATTACATTCAATATATAAAAGTGTGTGCGTGTAGAGGCAGTAGGTTTCGCCCCCCCCCACTGCGGGGGGCTCCACTACTGTTAAAAATAATTTAACACATCCTATTTGTTGGTGTGAGGTAGCTCTCGCTTCGCGTGGATAATTGTAAACTGCTATGTTTACGAAAATTATGTATAGAATTTTTGTGACGACTTCCATGCGAAGCAACTACTTCTTCCGCCCTGTAAAGGAGTGTATGACTTATTTCTTTCTCTTTTCATGACATTCCTAATGTACTATTTCACGTAATTACATCGTTCATTTGTTTTGGTGGGTATCACACTTGTATTTACAAATTTTGATCGCACAGTCTTACTTTTAGTTCTTCAAATAGTAAGCATTCAGTTAAGCTACTTCTCATTCTGAATATATTTGTACAAGTGATAGTGTATATTAATTGTATTATATATTTCACGTTTTGGTACAAGAGAGTACCATTATGAACATTATACATATAGCTGAATTTTTATTCAAAAGACTATATACTTTTGATAAACCTATTGAACGATTTTTTGAAGTAATGAGTGATCCGTTAGAATCGTAACATAATTCTAGATAGATATTCAATGTTTATTTAACATTATTATCATTTATCATACTAATATCTTTTTTATTATATTTAACAGAAATAAAACGTTATTTTTTCGAACTTTATTGTTAATAACTTCTTAACGCGCGAAGGACAAGCGACGGCTAAAACTTGTTGGAGGTTACTCAGAGTTAAAACCTTGACAACATATGTCAAGGTCAAAAGGATCGGAGCTGCTTCTGTTATTCTAGATATTTACCGAATTATTTTTAAAAGTAGTTAATATCTTCTTCTATCAATACATATGCAAATGTCAAATATAAATACATTTACAAAGTAGTTTATCAGAACGAATTATTGTAGTTTATGAGAATTTCATTGGCACGAATGTTTTTTAGTTAGATTTAATGAGCTATTGGGATCTAAAATACGTTTCTCCAAACACAGGTATCCATGTTTAGCCTTTTGATAGAAGAAAATGAAAACCTTAAAGTATTACGATCACTGAGGACATTACGCGCCCTGAGGCCATTAAGGGCAATTTCAAGATGGCAAGGCATGAGGGTAAATATTTTGCAGCCAAACAAATTCAATCTACGATAATCCGTTTGAAACATAAACGATAGAATATGTGAATGCGACTAGTGCGTTATTATGATTGTGAGATTTTTCTTTTTGGTTCACAGATTGTAGTGAACGCGTTGATGTATGCAATACCTAGTATATTCAACGTGCTCCTCGTCTGTCTCGTGTTCTGGCTTATTTTTTCGATAATGGGCGTCCAGTTCTTTGGCGGCAAATTCTTCAAGTGCATTGACGAGTACGGAGAAATGCTGGATATTTCGGTGAGTATCACTCACTTTGTTAAAATCTAATTATCAAAAAGGAAAATGACATAAAGGGAGAAAAAAAACTATTATATATTTAGTTATACAAATATCTTTAAATTTAATATGATTAAACTGTAACACGAGCAGTGTTGCACTTAGATAATTAAAAATTATCTAGATATAAATAAGATAAATACAAAAATGTATTTTAGATGAAGATGATTAATTTTACATTAATCTAGACAAAAGATAAAATTAAAAAAATTTTTATCTAGATAATTTTTAAGATAATTTTGTTTTTGAGTAACTATTAGGTAGTAAAACGATTTAGGATACAAAAAATATATTCATATTTTTATAAATATTTTATAAATATCATATTTTATAAAAATAAGTTTTTTGAATATATCATCTGATAAACAGTTTTTACGTGGAAATAATATTTGTTATTAGCAATTAAAAAGACGTTCTACTAGCGCTGATGATGGCAATAACGTGTTATATTTTTGAAAAATTTGTTTAATGTATGGATATAAATTCAGAATATCTAATTCGTTTGATTTATTTTCTAAATATAAAAATATTTAATGTTGCTTTGAATAACTGGTGTCGGATTAATCCTAATTTTCTGTCTATATCGCGAAAAAAATCCTCATCACTACTACAACTGAAGGTTAATTATTTACGCAGAAATTTCTTACAATACTCTCCTACAATTTTAGATAAATTGAAAAGATAACATTTTTTAAAATCTAAGATAAGATAAAGATAGTCTATATTCTTAATAATTTAGATAAAAATAAGATAAAGCCATTTCTTCATTTAGATAATAGAAAACACTGAACACGAGTAGTTTTTCAATCATATAACGATTTGGTTGATAAGCAGTATGTGTGCATTTAAATACTTTCATTAATTCCAATTTATATACAGCAATTATATACTAGCAGAGGCAAAAAAAAAGTTATCTTAAAAATTTGATCTAAAAAAATTGTTGCTTAAAAAAGTTGATGTTTGTTCACAAAGAAAACATTAAATTTTAAAGAAATTGCTCAAAAATGTAATTTTTATAAAATATCAATTTTTATGTATTCTTATTATGAGTAATTATTATCGACGATTGAAATTGTTTTTGGTTGAAAATAACTACTATCGGTATAGAAATTGTTTTTTTTTTTGTGAATAAACCATTATAGATGACGAAAATTATTTTTGATTATGAATAGTGTTCCTATAATAAGAGTTAGAACAAACCGTTGCCATTAGTAGTCAAATTCACATTGATTACATTGATTTACGTGTAAATCGATTGTTACTGTAGAGAATGTAGACGAGTTAGAAAATAAAACAAAGTATTTAGTACTAACACTTCTATATATTCATACATACATCAACTGATTAAATAAAAATGATAATTTCTGCAACTTTAAACTTGCGATTGGCTATTATATGTGGCAGAATTCGGCAACCAATCAAAAGTTGCGATCACATTGTCCTTCCTAACTCTTATTATAAAAACATTAGTTACAAAAAACCATGGTAATTATTCACTTTAGGGGATCCACCTCCAATGACCTTGACCTTGACATATGTTGTCAAGGTCATGACCCTGAGTAACCTCCAACAAGTTTTAGCCGTCGCTCGCCCTTCGTTAAAAAGTTATGATCAAAAAAAGTTTGAAAAATTACGTTTTATTTCTGCTATATATGTATAATATCAAGTACTATTCTACACCTTTCCCTGTTTAGAAACGTTAAACTTTCC
>NW_017275284.1:25209-28428 GCF_001594065.2 Cyphomyrmex costatus | reverse complement strand
GGGGGGGGAGGGGAGGTAAAAGTTACTTTGCGTGGAAAGTTTAATGTTCCTGAACAAAGGAAGGTGTCAAATAGTACTTAATAGCATATATGTATTATATATCGATGTTAATTTTAAAACTATGATTGTTAATAACTTTTTAACGAAGGGCGAGCGACGGCTAAAACTTGCTGGAGGTTACTCAGGGTCATGACCTTGACAACATATGTCAAGGTCAAGGTCATTGGAGGTGGATCCCCTAAAGTGAATAATTACCAAAACCATTATCGATGTCGGAAATTGTTTTTATTAAAAAATAACCATTATCAGATATTATGTTGGTTACGAACATCTATTATCAAGAAATTTTTAGTTATCAAAAATTATTTTGATTATACATTTTTCAGTAACTTTTTGTCCACGGTTGAATAATTCGACAAAGGGTCTAGCCGAATAAGCACATGAAAAGTGCCCCCAAGCCAAATCCAATTTTGAGTACTTACCATTGCACAGTGGGATAGAAACCCGAAAAAGTGGCCAAAATTGAACTATAATTTTATTTTAGTGAAATGTATGAAAATGCATGCTTATAGGGTTTTCGACCTTGCTGAATATGAATCTGAATTCAAAATTTCAAATTTCAAAATGGCGGACCCAAAATGGCGGACGAACTTTTGAATCGTGAAGCAGAGCCTTTATAGAGTGAGTCCCATCACCTCTCGCGAATCAGGGTGCTTCTTTTACGCGAGTCCCTTCGCCTCTCGCGAATCGGGGTGCTTTTTTTGTGCGAGCTTCCTCGCCACTCATCCATTCAAATGAATAGTTTGAAGTCTTGTTTTGATTCTGTTTCACATTCCCCTTCTTCATCGGTTAATTGTACCTTATCTAATAACTCGAAAGTTTTCTGAAGTTCAGATACGTCTTTTAAATCGTCAGCGTCATTATCTGATTCGCTACTAGAGTTTAATGTAGGAAGAGCAAGTAGATTGCGAACTTCAGTAGGAAGAGGTAATTGCTTTCTTTTACTGCTTTTTTGAAGACGTAAACTCAAATTTATACTTGAAATCAATGGATCGGACGTATCCATGACTCGGTTAAATAAGTCTTTTATATTACATAGTCGATCATGCTTGCGGTTGTGACTGAGTCTATAATTTTTGTAATGATTGTTCCTACCTTCACTGGCTTCTTCACCAAGCATTCCAAGAGGCAATTTACTATATTTAATGATATCTGCGCCATGTATCAATACCTTATGTACACAGGATGGCATGTTGTACCAAGAATAAAGTTGAACATAAAGTTTTGCAGTAGAAGTACATAGAACGTCAAATCGATTTACGTCAATTGGCAGATGGCAAGATAATGATACTAGGATAAATTTGAAATTCCAAAAAAGCTGTTTATCCAGTCTAAGACAATCAGCGAAATCATCTGGCTTTTCGAATGCTCTTCGAGCTGTATTACCGTCATTAGTAGTACCGCTTCCGCCTACTCTTGGCAGATCGACTCGAAGACCAAACTTGCTCCAAAGAATGGTCTGGATTTCGCGTTTTCGTTTAGCAAATTCTACTTTGTCCTCTGCACTTCTGATTTGCCATTTCTTAATAGTTAATCGATAGGCAATATGAAGGCAACATTCGAAAAATCGGATCCAATAGTGAAGTGGACTTATTCCATACTGAAGGGAATTAGGATTAGGATCAAAGATTCCTTTATCCTTGTTAGATAAATCATTAAATTTTGAAGGTACTGAATGGCAGATAGGACACGTCTGCATCGATTTAGTACCAGTTATAATGTTTAAAACTTTACCATCCACTAGCATCATAAATAGAGAAAAATGTATTCGTATAATGATATTATCTAACAATATTTCAACTGATGCAATTGTTCGATCTGATCTTCTATAGCTTTTTTCTGTTTAATGATTAAATTAGCTGATTCTTTTACGTATTCGATTTTTATTGGACGACAAAATCTTGTCGACTGAGATGTCCTGTTATTCCAAATAACTACATTATTTATAGTTTGTAGTCTTAAAGGAACCACGGTAGTTGCGAATATATTTTCATTATTCATTTCAGGCTTATTTACATATATTTGTTTGTAAACCGAATGGCCGCTGCTACCGTCAAACCCCCAAGAGCATATCAAAACTGCTTCAACCTCTAACTTACCAGAGTCTGTTACGACATGAAATATCTTCCGATTGTAATTCGATAAGTCGTTTTGCTGTATGATTCAGTACAGCTTAAAGTAAAACTTCTACTGATACTTCGGTAAATGACACGTCCTCCTTTGGTGGTCTACATTTTTCTTTGGCAGCTCTAATGTGCTCATAAGCAGGAAAGATGTCAGCACCTCTCGATTTAGTTAATAAGCGCATTGATATATAATCGTCTTTAGAGAAATTACGTTCTAATAGGTAAGCTAAAACTTCATCTGCAGTCATCTTCATAATGGATGTGTTTGGTTCGTTCATGAGCCGCCGGACCTTTGCTAGCCTAGTTGGACTTGATACTTCTTGAAGTACGGAACATAAATCATTTTTACCGGCCAATCTCGATGCATATCGACATGCCGCAAGCAATTTAAGAGGATTATTTTTATGTAGAGCACTAATAATCGTCCCGTCTTTGTGAACGTGCAATTTTTCCCCAAAAGGAAGTGATCTTGATCCGGACGCCTTTTCTTTTTCGACATCAATACAAAATTTAGGAATGGAAAACTCCAAATCTAGCCACGCAGCATTTTTTTGTTCAAACCTACATTTTTTTTTACTGGCTGCTTCACATTTTATATCGCGTTTACTTTTCAGACGCGAGATAGCACGTTTTAGGCTAAGTATATCCTCATTTTGCAAAGAAGATATTGAAACATTCAGTTTCTGTAAAATATATTTAATTGCTGAATTAGAATCAGTAGATGATAAACTGTTGAGAATCTCTTTTTTTGTAAAGTTTACCATTTTTAGATAGAGCTAAAACAAAAATTTATTATAATAAAAGTTCCCTAAGCTAAGACGTGTGTTAAAGAAACGTATACCCTAGAAACAGGGCTGGGTAAAATGCCTTTCGAATTCCATTTAAAATACCAAATATAAAATACTTTTAAAAAGAGTATTTAAAATACAAAATGTAAAATAGATTCTTTTAATCCATTTTAAATATAAAATAGATAAATGGGAATTTTAAATGGTTTTCAAATGCAAAATGGTCTTACTTGGTATACATATTT
>NW_017275284.1:21981-24504 GCF_001594065.2 Cyphomyrmex costatus | reverse complement strand
TACAGTCCTAAAAAGATTTTAATATTTGTTTAAAAAAATACATTTTACAGTAATACAGTTTTATTTAATTTAATAAACGCACTATTTGCTTTGAGTAACAATTGTTTTTTAAATGTATCAGACAACATCGTCATAGAAGAAATTGTGTTCTCACCAACCACGATACTTGATTCTTCTTAAGGGAAAATTTATGAATACATAAAAAAACCATTTACCTATTTTATAAATGGTTAAATGATAGACATGATTCCATTTCAAATGTAAAATGGAAATGGTTTTCCAAAAAACTATTTAAAATGCAAAATGCCATTTCCATTTTAAATATGTATTTAAAATGGAACTATTTTAAATATTACCCAGCCCTGCCTAGAAAGAGTACTCTACTACTAATAAGTATGAATTACCATCAACTAAATATAACCCAATCGCTCCAGAAGTAGAGAAAATAAAAATTATGATCTATCAGACAACAAAAAAGTATCAATCGAATCACCGAGGAAATTGCGGATTGATCACCGAAGAACCAGCCGCGTCTTATATTGAGATCCAATTTTATTTTCGAGAACACGATCCGGGCTCGTGGCTACAGGGCACAGCGCCCTTCGTCAGTCGTGATTATTGATAAACAACAAATTTAATGTGATTTCCTTTAAGGGGGGAACCCCACTTGTAACTTTGAAAAAAATCGATTGTTTGTTTTTTGCATTTTTTTGAAGTATAAATATCTGAGAATACGTCCTTAAAATTTCAAATCGATCCGAGCAAAATTGACTGAGATATGAGCGTTGAAAGAGAAGAATCCGTTGCGTAGAGAACTAGTTAGTTTGCCGTCTGCCGCGCTCGCGAAGGACGAATGAAGAGAAGACAGTAGCAAATTGAATTTTTAGAAGCGGCATCAACGGTGGAAGAGCTACTGTATGAACCCGGAATAGATGACTCTAAGTTTTAAGAAAAAAATTGTTTTCTTCGTGTAAACTGAAGTTGAAACTTTAAACGCGTTTTTCTCGAAATAGCATTTTTAAAATCGGTGACCAAAATTACTCGGAAACTACTGATCCGATCTTTCTGAAAATTTGCAGGCTTATTCAATACATAAAAACGTAGTCTTTAATCGTTCGATTTTATTTTTCGAAAAAAATTGCCCGTTTTATAGCCAAAAGACGACCGTTTTTTTTCAGTGAATATCGTACCATTGACTTTGACTGTCCGCCATTTTGTCAAAAATGATTATTTTTTTAAATCCATCGATTAAAGACTAGTTTATGTTGTTATTTAACTAAACCCATTAAAATTTTGTGTTTCGGATGATCCTGTGCGTCGCAATGTTGGTCACCGCAAAATGTATAAATTTCAACATACGTTCTTTGACAGCCATTTGTACAGCAACCATGAAATATTTTTCAATAAAAAAATTACTGAAAGGTGTTCAATGTATGTACTTTAAGATGATATATTGATCTTTTAAAAAAGTTTAGTAGTTTGCGTTAAAAAGATTCACGAAAATGACCGATTTTTTCGCGCTGCAAGTGGGGTTCCCCCCTTAATAATCGGATTATATTTAGAAAAAGAATTATGTATATTGTGATTTTATTTCATTACTTCATACATATTATTAAGATATCTGAATTCCGAATCTGAAATAAATTTTTCAAAATCCGATATATCGAACCAAAATATTAACATTTTTTAAATTATCAAAATTTTCACAATTTTTACAATTATCAAATTTTTGTAAATTTAAAATATTATACTTGCTCCAAAAAATTTCAAAATTATCCAAATTTTCAGTTCGTGCACTGTTCATTTGGTCCTACCTCAGATTCGTGTTCAGTGATTCAAAAAAACTGAAAATACAAATTGATATTTAATTACTACTTTTCCATTTTTGTCCGTTATATTAGGTCTGCCATTTTTAATTCTATAATTCTGATATACTGATTCGTGTTCAGCGATCTAATAAACCTGTAAAAACAAATTGATATAAAAATACGACTCTTTCTTTTGCATTTCGGTTCGTCATATTAAATCCGCCATTTCAAATTCTGACTTTGGATTCGTATTTAGCGACTCAAAATAACTTAAATAACTTTGGTTAATATAATTTGACTTTGAATTTTGTACACTTCTTCGACAATCTATCCCACTATCGAGCAGACGTACACAGAGCACGCGCTCGATCCATTTTTGATAAGAACAACGATTATATCGAAATTTTCTAAAAGGCGCATATGTAGATGTTTGTACACATCCAGAAACAATGCATTGATACTTCATTTTTATGATTTGGAGGTGGGACGTAGGGGGGCAGTGAATTGAAAGTTGACGCAACGCAATTATATCGATATAACTTTCGCAAAATTATAGGGAATGGAAAGTTACTTTTTAAAAGTAACTAGTTACAGTTACTCGTTACCGAGTAAAAAATGTAACTAGTTACAGTTACAGTTATCGCTTTTTAAAAGTAACTCGTTACAGTTACCGTTACTTGAAAAATAACTTTTCGTTACTTTTCCGTTACTTTTT
>NW_017275284.1:20451-21304 GCF_001594065.2 Cyphomyrmex costatus | reverse complement strand
AGTAACGACAAAAGTAACTGTAAATTTCGTTATCGTTACCCAAAAAATGTAACTCGTTACCGTTACAGTTACCAAAAAAAGAAAGTAACGCAGTTACCAGTAAAGTTACCAAAAAAGTAACTTGTAACTGTAACTTCGTTACAAGTAACGAGTTACTTCCATTCCCTGCAAATATATATATTAAAGCCAGATATTTAAATTTGTAGTTACAATATCAAGATAAATCGTCTTTAACTATTTTCATACATATCAGGAGACGCGGTAGCGTCCCCGGCCATGTTCAAAAACTGAGAGACGCTACAAGCCTCTTATTCCGAGCCACCAAAGTCCATTTTTGGAAGGTGCATAACTACTAAAATATAAAAAATTTTGAATTGAACGTCATATGTCTTGAAAGGCAGCATCGCCACGAGTAATTCGAGACAAAAAAATTTTAAATCGGTCAAGCCGTTCTGGAGATACAAGCGGTCGAAAAGTGATGATTTTAATGAAAAATTAAGAAACGTCTCCTTCTCTGTCCGTCTGTCCGTCTGTCCGTCTGTCCGTATTTAAGAACTTTTTTGTTACAGTGTGCGTAAAGTGTGATTTTTTCGATTTTCGAGGGCACTTTTCGCACACTGCAACAAAAAATATTGTTCGGCACATGGGCGTAAATGTTTTTTCCACCGAATGTGCATGCGACCCTCGCCTTCGGCTCGGGACGCAACGCGCACATTCGCAGAAAAAACTTTTACGCCCTTGTATCGAAAAGTACTATTTAACATCCTCTTTTACCTTTCACTCACACCTCCACCATCTTTGGCCCACCGGACCTCCTCCACTCGCCTCACCCCCTCCCCCACCACCAACCCCC
>NW_017275284.1:17015-20256 GCF_001594065.2 Cyphomyrmex costatus | reverse complement strand
CCCACCCCCACGGCCCCTCTCTTTCGCCGCATTTCAAACTTTTTCGTTATTACAACTTTTTAACATCGTATCTCATCTTCCACTCGCACCTCCACCATCTTCGACCCACCGGACCTCCTCCACTCGCCACTCCCCCTCCCCCTACCATCTACCCCCACCGCCACTCTCTTCCGTCGTATTTCACTATCTTTCGTTGTCACAACTTTTTAACATCCTCTCTCACCTTCCACTTGCACCTCTATCTTATTTAATTGTAAAAAACTTTATTTAAAAAAATTTGTTTTAAATGAAGGTAATAAAAAAAATCGGTGTGTTAATATTAGACGGTTAGTGAAAACAATCTTGGGGATTGTTTTGACGTGGAAGAGCGGATGCGCGCGAGTTTCATATCCCCTCCTCACCCGGCTCACCGATAAACCGTGCAGTAATCTTTTAAATACATATTAAATGAAATTATTGTTTTAAATACTCCCGACTGCTGACCGATATATGACGTATATTTAAAGCCGTCACAGTACTATCACGAGTTAAATTGTAATATATTACCACGAAAAGTAACTGATTATTAATTATTAAAGTTGCCAATACAAAGTGAACATACGTTATGTTATTTTCTATGTTGAATATGTACCACGAAAAGTAACTGATATATTACTAAATGTGCCAGTTCAAAGTGAACATACGTTATGTTATTTTCTATGTTGAATATGTACCACGAAAAGTAACTGATATATTACTAAATGTGCCAGTTCAAAGTGAACATACGTTATGTTATTTTCTATGTTGAATATGTACCACGAAAAGTAACTGATATATTACTAAATGTGCCAGTTCAAAGTGAACATACGTTATGTTATTTTCTATGTTGAATATGTACCACGAAAAGTAACTGATATATTACTAAATGTGCCAGTTCAAAGTGAACATACGTTATGTTATTTTCTATGTTGAATATGTACCACGAAAAGTAACTGATATATTACTAAATGTGCCAGTTCAAAGTGAACATACGTTATGTTATTTTCTATGTTGAATATGTACCACGAAAAGTAACTGATATATTACTAAATGTGCCAGTTCAAAGTGAACATACGTTATGTTATTTTCTATGTTGAATATGTACCACGAAAAGTAACTGATATATTACTAAATGTGCCAGTTCAAAGTGAACATACGTTATGTTATTTTCTATGTTGAATATGTACCACGAAAAGTAACTGATATATTACTAAATGTGCCAGTTCAAAGTGAACATACGTTATGTTATTTTCTATGTTGAATATGTACCACGAAAAGTAACTGATATATTACTAAATGTGCCAGTTCAAAGTGAACATACGTTATGTTATTTTCTATGTTGAATATGTACCACGAAAAGTAACTGATATATTACTAAATGTGCCAGTTCAAAGTGAACATACGTTATGTTATTTTCTATGTTGAATATGTACCACGAAAAGTAACTGATATATTACTAAATGTGCCAGTTCAAAGTGAACATACGTTATGTTATTTTCTATGTTGAATATGTACCACGAAAAGTAACTGATATATTACTAAATGTGCCAGTTCAAAGTGAACATACGTTATGTTATTTTCTATGTTGAATATGTACCACGAAAAGTAACTGATATATTACTAAATGTGCCAGTTCAAAGTGAACATACGTTATGTTATTTTCTATGTTGAATATGTACCACGAAAAGTAACTGATATATTACTAAATGTGCCAGTTCAAAGTGAACATACGTTATGTTATTTTCTATGTTGAATATGTACCACGAAAAGTAACTGATATATTACTAAATGTGCCAGTTCAAAGTGAACATACGTTATGTTATTTTCTATGTTGAATATGTACCACGAAAAGTAACTGATATATTATTAATCCTAACATATCATTAAAATGAAAAGGTCAAGCTATGTTCAAAAATAGATCCTCGCAAATTAAAAAACCCAACAAATTTAAACCTTTGAAAACTAACCGCAAAAATTTGATCCTTCCTAAATTAAAACGATTACCTAACCACAAAATTGAAAACCCAATAAATTTTAACCTTTGAAGATTAACCACAAAAATTTGAACCTTTCTAAATTAAAATGATTATTTAACAATGTAACATAATAATTTAAACCTTTAATACTTTAAATGATATTATCTAATATAATATATGACCACGAAAAGTAACTGATATATTACTAAATGTGCCAGTTCAAAGTGAACATACGTTATGTTATTTTCTATGTTGAATATGTACCACGAAAAGTAAATGACAGATTAGTCAAGGTACAAATTTAAAATGAACATACCTACATATAAGTAAAACAGATTACAATCTGCATATTACAGTTTTCTAGAAAATAACTGCAATGAACATACATAAAATATATTTTCTTTGTTGAATGTGTATCACGAAAAGTAATTAATAGATCATTCAAGGTGCAAATTCAAAATGAACATACATACATATAAGTAAAACAGATTACAATTTGCATATTACAGTTTTCTAAAAAATTTCTGCAATATGTTATTCTTAGTGCACAAAATATAAAAGTCGGTTATTGAGATTTGATTTGAAATTTATTTAATTTATACTAGCCCGTGCAATGAAAAATAATTGCTTGTAATTCCAGAGTACCAATCTGTTAATGACTCGGAAAAAGAACATGGCGGCCTGCTCTCAAAAGACTGATGAGTTTCTCGTTGTTCACTTAGAAGCAATGTCGAAGCTTGTACGGAGTAATTTTTTCGACACTTGAAGTAGAAAAGTATTACTTATAAATAATGAATAATAAGATTAGATTAGAATAAAATAAAGATCCACCGCATTTTCAAAAGCTACATAACGATAATGATGTGAACACATTATGTTGAAATGCCTTTTTCTTATGTACAGAGTAATTGTTATTACGACAATTGAAGTACGAATACCAATCGAGGCTTGACGTCATTAATGCGAATATTTAAATTAATCTTCCAAACACTATTACATTTTGTACTTGCACCGTAAGAATGATATCACTATCTTTTCGGAGTTAATACATAAATTTCTTATCTATACTATAACACAACTAACTCAAAACCGGAAGTTCAAACAAAAATTAGAAATTCGACCAAAGAAAGATTAAATTCTTTTAATCTAGAACATTTTCATAACTTCTATTTTAATCATTTATTCCATCCATCGAAAATCTTTTGAGAGCAGGCCGCCATGTTCTTTTTCCGAGTCATTAACAGATT
>NW_017275284.1:16587-16914 GCF_001594065.2 Cyphomyrmex costatus | reverse complement strand
ATAACATATTTCGGAAATTTTTTAGAAAACTGTAATATGCAAATTGTAATCTGTTTTACTTATATGTATGTATGTTCATTTTGAATTTGCACCTTGAACGATCTATTATTACATTTCGTGGTACATATTCAACAAAGAAAATATATTTTATGTATATTCATTGCAGTTATTTTCTAGAAAACTGTAATATGCAGATTGTAATCTGTTTTACTTATATGTAGGTATGTTCATTTTAAATTTGTACCTTGACTAATCTGTCATTTACTTTTCGTGGTACATATTCAACATAGAAAATAACATAACGTATGTTCACTTTGAACTGGCACA
>NW_017275284.1:8807-14424 GCF_001594065.2 Cyphomyrmex costatus | reverse complement strand
AAATAATGATAATTTTAAAATCTGTGAAAATCCGTGAAAATAATAAGACTGCGAAGAATATCACAAGTTGGCGTTTCGTCCCGGTTTCCATTACTGGACTCATCAGTAAGGCATTGTAATGGAAACCTACCTTAGACGCCTTGGGAAGATGTTAGAAAGAAGTTCTATATAAACAATCACTCATATAATTCAGCACTTGCGAGAATCGGAATGAGTAACTATAGACCTCTGGTGGCTAGTCGACGTAGTGATATTCTAACATCTTCCCAAGGCGTCTAAGGTAGGTTTCCATTACAATGCCTTACTGATGAGTCCAGTAATGGAAACCGGGACGAAACGCCAACTTATGATATTCTTCGCAGTCTTATTATTTTCACGGATTTTCACAGATTTTAAAATTATCATTATTTCAATATTAAATATTAATATATGTCTTTCAACATATTATTAAGATCTAATTAAGATGCTATAGCATCAAAAATTTGTTAAATTGTGATGTCAATTTAACTAAAGTGATATTACCGCGGTAGTTAATACGTATGCGTCAATGCTGAAAACCCATCAGCGTCGCGAAGAGGACTACATACGCGGTACATAATTTCACTCAATTATAATTAACATTAACATCCTGTTACAATGACTCGAGTAGGCATTGTCACTTTCTATGATTTTAAATTATTATGTTACATTATTAAATAATCATTTAATTTAAAAAGGTTCAAATTTTTGGGGTTAATTTTCAAAGGTTGAAATTTATTGGGTTTTCTATTTTGTGGTTAGGTAATCGTTTTAATTTAGGAAGGATCAAATTTTTGCGGTTAGTTTGCAAAGGTTTAAATTTGTTGGGTTTTTTAATTTGCGAGGATCTATTTTTGAACATATAGATATTTATAAGAAATTTAACTAACGTAGTTACAACAGTAAATCTATAATAGACAAATCCATGTTAATTTATAGTAAGCAAAGGCTTACATACCACATATTTCAATCAGTAATTAATATATCAACATAAATTTTTTGTTTTTAACTGCTTTAACATGTGTAGATAACGATAAGAGACTTCATTAATGGATATAAAGTAGTTGAAATTTGGCTACTTTTTCGGGTTTCTATCCCACTGTGCATTGTTAAGCTCGATAAAAGATAATTTTATACCAAATTTTAACCTGCTAAATCTATGCTGCAGTTATGATGAAAAACGTCAATTTCAATTTTTTTTTTATTTTCCTGTCGTGTGAATTAAAAAATCTGAAAAAATTTTGAATGCGTGTTTTTTATTGAAAATATTCGAGTACTGTCTTCAATAAATTATAGTGAATTAATCATTCCCTAATAAATAAAATATGGCGTATTCAGATTTTATAAAGATGTGGAGCATTGTTTTAAAAATTAAAACTCAGTTTTTTGGATTTAGCAGGTTAAAATTTAGTGTAAAATTATCTTTTATCGAGCTTAACAATGGTAGGTACTCAAAATTGGATTTGGCTTGGGGGTACTTTTCATGTGCTTATTCGGCCTTTCTCCAAAAAAAAGAAAAATACAGAGAAATGTACAAAAAATATAAAGATATGTAAGTGGTTCAATAAGTCTGATAAATCTTTATTATATAACGCCACAATCCACTTGATGATGCGACATCAAAACTGTTTATATTTTTGCCTTTGACGCATCAGCAAGCATTCATTCACTCAGTCGTAAGACATATTCAAAATTGACACTTTCGAAAGAAAATGAATTTACCACGAGAACATTTTCGTACGATGATTTTTTACGATTTTAAGAAGTCGCTAACTCTGCTATAATGTGTCGAGTTTTCTTTCGGCATTTGGCGATGAAACACCATCTCAAAGGCTGTTTATGAGTGGTACGCGAATTTCAATTGCGGTCAAGTAGGTCATTTTATGATTTCTTTCTATTTCCATACATCAAGGATAAAATGTGTATAATAATTAGTCAAACGTTCATCATTTATTTCATGCATCAGTCACCGTCCGCGAGGATTGTATTCGCGGCATGCACGGTCTCGCGTCATGATCGCATGCCTAATTGCTTTCGGCGCGACACGTATCATTGGAGAGGGCGTACAGAGCTCTCGTGTACGCACAGGGGGAGCACGAGTTCGCTTTCCGCTACGAAAAGAACGAGAATATTCGAGAGCAATTCGACGTGTGACCTCCTTCGCATCGACACATCTTGTATCTCCGTGAAAAGCAACAAGTTAATTTGAAATAAGTGTAAATCGTTGAAATCTCATTCTCCGTTTACGCAACAAAATGTATGGTTTGAAGTTTAATATGCCAGATGTGTGCAGCGATGGAGGTGTTCGAAAATCTGATGTATGGAGATGATTCCAGAAAGATTGTCAAAATGCTTCGATAAATGGTTTTATCGAATGGAAAAGTATATTTATTGTAACGGACAGTATTTTGAGAAACAATAAAGCCAATTTTCGAAATTAATTATATGTCTGTACACGATTTTACGGAAATTTTCGAAGTAATCTATGTATTAAAACAATATCTTTTATCAAGAAACAAAAACACTGCCAATATGAGCCAACACTAGTTCTCAATGTATATTTTTATACAATTTATTCGAATACCAAGTGTACAGGTATGAAGTGCAAATTTGAGACAACAGATGGTTCACCAATGCAGTATGTAGTATAAAGATTTGACGTATATACCATTTTGTTGTGCCATCAACAAGTGTCAAACGCGCATAAGTGATAAATTGAAAAGTGTTTGCACAGTGTTGTTTTGGTGTATTCTATATGTCGAAATTTGTGCCAAATAAAGAGCATTCTCTGACAGGATTAATTTTTTATTTTCATTTGAAGAAAACTGCTGCTGAATCATTACAACTGCGTAATCGACCGATTACTTCGAGAAGCTTATGGTGAACATGCTCCATCGCAAGATACATGTGAACGATGGTTTCGGCATTTTAAAAGCGATTTCGATGTTATAGACAAGGAACACGGAAGGCAACAAAAAAGATACGAAGATGTAGAATTGCAAGCATTGTTGAACGAAGACGATTCACAAACACAAAAACAACTCGCAGAGCAATTGAGCGTTAGTCAACAAGCTGTTTCCAATCGCTTACGAGTGATGAGAAAGATTCAGAAAATCGGCAGATGGATACCACATGAGTTAAACAAGAAGCACATGGAGAGGCGCAAAAACATATGTAAAATTTTGCTCGAACGGTACAAAAGAAAGTCGTTTTTACATCGTATCGTTATTGGTGATGAAAAGTAGATATATTTTGAGAATCCCGAGCGCAAAAAATCATGGGTAGACCCAGGTGCATCGACCGCAAGACCGAATCGCTTTGGCAGAAAGACGATGCTCTATATTTGGTGGGACCAGAAGGGTGTGGTCTATTATGGGCTGCGTTCATAAAGTTTACTCTTTAACTCAGAGTTAACTAGAGTTAACTCTATAGCGTTCAGAAACTCGAATATGACCGGAAGTATGTTCAGAGTAAGCCGTTCAGAAATTCGACAGGATTAACTCTAGAGTTAACTTTCTTAACTCATGTCAGAGAGGTGGGTAGAAATAACTCGACATGCGCAGTAATGAGTATCAGCTTACTAACCTAAATAAGAGGTAATTATAGGTAATGGTGACTGATGTAAATACATGCCTCATAACCTGTCTACACTAAATATTATAATATTATAATATTTAGTGTAGACAGATTATGAAAAAAAAGATATGTTAAAAATCTAGATATGTTATAAAAGATATGTTAAAAAAGATAGTATGTTATAAATCTTTTTTTTTATAATAATTATTTAAAATTTTTTTCACTAAAAAATAGAAAATAAATTACCTGTAACATTTTGTACTAATGTAAGGCCACTTTCATTAATACTTTTTCCTGTTTCGTCAGTCACTATTATAATTATAAAGATACTTTTTGAATATATCTTTTTTTAATAATCTCTCTAAGATGGAGAATTATATAATAGTGACTGACGAAATAGGAAAAAGTATTATTAATGAAAGTGGCCTTACATTAATACAAAATGTTACAGGTAATTTATTTTCTATTTTTTAGTGAAAAAAATTTTAAATAATTATTATTATCTCATCTTTCACGACTTATAGATTAATAATAAGAGATAGATTAATAGATTACAGATTAATATAGTGAAAGAAATTACTTTCTTTACGTTTTATAGATTATAGATTAATATAGTAAAAGAAATTACTTTCTTATTATTATTACTTTCGTATTATTATTATAGATTATAGATTAATATAGTGAAAGAAATTACTTTCTTTACGTTTTCTGCTATTATAAAATTAATTTTTTTCTTAATTTAAATTTCAACTTTTTATTAGATTAGAACTACCATCAAATCAACGAACTCAACTGATACTCCGGTCGTTCATAAAGTCACATAAATTTAGAGTTAACTCGTACCGTCTCGTACCTAACTCAACTCTACTCTAACTCTATTCGGAGAAAACTTTTTGAACGCAGCCATGAGCTGTTAAAGCCTGCTGAAACGGTTAATGTTACACGCTACCAACAACAATTGATCGATTTGAACCGTTCGCTAGTTGAAAAACGACCAGAATATTGAAAAAGGCAACGCAATATCATTTTTCTCCATGACAATGCTCCATCACATATGGCAAAACCGGTTCACGACACGTTGGAAGCACTCAGCTGGGAAGCGCTAGCCCATGCTTACTCACAGACTTGGCTCCTTCCAATTACCACTTGTTTGCATCGATGGGTCACGCACTTGCTGATCAGCGCTTTGGTTCGTACTAAGATGTGAAAAAATGACTCAATGAATTGTTCGCGGCAAAAGGGGAAGATTTTTACTGGCATGGTATCCACAAATTACCCGAAAGATGGGAAAAATGTGTAACTAGCAATGGAGCATACTTTGAATAAATAACTTTTTATCATTCTTCCGAAGAAATGAGATTACAAAAATCAGTGTGCAACGGAATATCAGAGAATGGAAGTAACTCGTTACTTGTAACGAAGTTACAGTTACAAGTTACTTTTTGGTAACTTTACTGGTAACTGCGTTACTTTCTTTTTTGGTAACTGTAACGGTAACGTAGTTACAATTTTTGGATAACGGTAACGAAATTTACTGTTACTTTTATCGTTAGTTTGCATACGATTAGACGTTATTCCGTTATATAACAATTACAGGGTGCGGCGCCAAAATCCGGACAAATTTCAAGTTAAAATTCCCTCCGTTTAATACCACTGGTAGATATCGCGATTGGCAGTCAAATAGCTTGACGCATGTACTAAACCAGTGCTCGGAATTAGTTGCACATTTCGGGCCGATTTCTGAGGCGACGCCTACTGTCTCCCCACTACTACTCGAGCCTCGGCGGCCGAGCCGCCGACCGCTCACGTGACGCTGTGCCTCAGGAGCGTCGCGATACTTTCCAGTATGCTGGGAGTACACCTTCCGACAAATATCATTAAAATATTTTTTTTCTACATGATATTTATTTAAACAAATTTTTTTATCATTAGCATATTATGTATAGTAGAGTGTATAGGCCGGTTCAAAGCCATGGTCCTCTGAGGGGGGGTGAGGGGCGAGGGGAACCCGAGGCGCGGGGGG
>NW_017275284.1:714-1293 GCF_001594065.2 Cyphomyrmex costatus | reverse complement strand
CGCTTCAAATACCGCTCTATATCGCGCAGTTCGTACGATCCTTCGGGAATCACAATTTCCTCATTGTCGAAATAAAACTTGTTGTATGTCGAATTTACATTCGGTAGAGTGTAGTATGTTTCAAAGTCAGTTAGACCGAGCTCGTAATCGCCATCGCTCAAATCTACCGCCGGAAAATAGCTCACGGCTAGAACACTACTTTTGCCCGTCAGCGTAAACGTCAGCGACATGTTTGAACGAATACTGAGTTAAACCGCGCAATGTCAGTCTTTAAATTGTTTATCACTCGTCCGTAGAAACTGTAGACACAACTGTCCGCAATTGCTCTGATTGTAACGTTGATAAGGTATGTGATTGTACTGGATTACACAGTTTGTTAGATATCGCTCGAGTTCCTTCGGCGGCCGGAGGTTACCAAAACTGTCGAAATATATGACACGGTTCCCTTTTTTCGCGTACGCTACCCAATGCGTACCGGGACCCTCTGCATTGTCTAGATTCATGATACCGCTCTTGTTTCGACGTACTCCTTCCACCGGTAATGTCGTACGCATAAAGATACCTCTGAAATACGGAATG
>NW_017275284.1:0-539 GCF_001594065.2 Cyphomyrmex costatus | reverse complement strand
TGCTCTGCTATCATTTACAGCCTTGGCGACTCCCGCCGCTCCACCGACCAATGACCCGAGGACGCCCAACAGCGGAAGAACAGGCAAGATACCGCCGCGTTTCGCTATCGGAAGTATCCTCTTACTCTTTCGCTTCTTTGTTTTCAAGCCCATACCCATCTTCGTTTTAGCCTTCATAGCCGCCCGAACAGCTGTGGCGGCGGCTCTCTCTGTGAGAGACGAATCTCTCGCGGTAATGCGTTTCCGCGCCTTTTCAGCGAGTATATTATCAGCCGCGTGCCGTTCAGTGAGACCGTTGTTGTGCGAATACGCTATATCGTGTTCGCGATACGCCGTGTCCAATGGGTTAATACCTCTGTCGCCTCTAGCTAATCGTTTCTCCAAACGCATCCCCGGTCCACAAAACTGGTAACCAGGAATGTGCAGTTCGAAAAGAAGCGCGTTTATCGCTTTATTTAACAAACCTTTGCCTCTCGACGGCATTCGCTACAATTATTTATCAACGGCGCTGGACCGTCGATATGCGTTTGATGACTCGG
>NW_017275283.1:628139-632912 GCF_001594065.2 Cyphomyrmex costatus | reverse complement strand
GGGGGGGGGGGGGCTGCGCCCTAAACGGCATGCTTTTCATGCCATTAAGCGGCATGGAAAGCGACGATTGGAAGGGGCAAAGGAGGAAAGCGCAATAATGGTAAAAAGAGGAGGAGTACTGCATGCATGGTTTTGTCTCGATCATGAAACGAAAGAGAGTGAGAACACAAACGCGAAGCAAGAGAGTGAACGACGCTGGAGAGAGTAGGCCAATGCCAGTGTCAGAGACTTGGCTAGTCAGCTTCTCCCGGTCGGGCAAACTTGAAACTTGATCGTGAAAACAGAAAAACAACAATCTACGCCGCGGCACCGATTACGTTCTCGCGAGATTTATTTACAGCCCCCTTTCCTCTGCATCAATCGCGTACGATTTTCAATTAATATGAGATTATGGACACACTGTGTCAATACATATTTTTTATGTATTTTGAGTTTTTCTACATTTAAAATAATTCAAGAATGTGTTTTACCTCGTTTTTAAGAAAAAAAATTCTTTTCTCAATGCGCGAAGAACACTCTTACCCTGACTAAGAATAATATTAAGAAGAAGAAGAAAAAAATAATCATATTTCAAAATTTAATTTATTATCTACACTACACTTTTTTCTTACCATAAATGGATTAGAAATTAAGACAGATTTTAAAGTCTTATTGTTGGCAATTCTAATGACAAAATTAATTGGCTGATTAAGTAATCGGTGTTGGTGAAACGGATCCATGTCAGATGAAAGCCTCGATGAAAGCTTTATGTACAATTTAATTATTGCTTTCTGCCTCCCATCAAATATTGGTAATATACTTTACTGAGTGAATGTATTGGAAATCTTTATGCGAGATATCTTAATCTGTGGAAGCGCCTCCTGATGCGATTGAGTACAGCGGACTATGCTAATATCATATACAGAGTTTTTCCATTGTTCAAGCACAGTTAATGGATGATTGGTGAGTTTTAACGTGATTAATCGGGACGCTCTATTTTTTATTCTCAGTTTTGTTCTCAAATATATTACTTAGTTTCCTTCTATATCCAGATTCGTTGAATATACTCGGTTTTTGTGACCGAAGCCAACTATAAAACTTTCCTGTTCTCATCTTTGATTAATGAGGAGAAGAATGACGATTCAATGAAAGGATTATGTGGATCATTGCCACGTATTGCTACATGCAACATTGGAAATAGGATAATGTCGATAATTGATGCGCAGCAGCACTCGCACTCACTGTCATGCGTATCAAGAATACAGAGATTTTGGGTGAAATACGTATGAGAGTAATGAGCCCGAAACTTGTTGCACATAAATTTTTAATTTCATTTTTTCTACCAGCACATGTTTATGTTTCCAATTAAGAGGTAAAAATACGAAAATTTAGTTCTAACAATTTTACTTTGATATACAAATTTCAAACAAAAACGGAAAATAATTTCCACATAGATATTTCTGTGTTATTTATACATATTTCTATGTTAAAACTCAATTTTAGAAGAAATAATTATACATATTAGCAACAGGATTAAAAAAAACATTCAACATATATTTGAATATAGTTAAGCTACTCGCGTAGCTTCAAGGAATGAGAAACGCTCTCCGTCACGACAATCTCATTTCATATGTCAGGTGGATATAAAGTTGTCACTACTAACCTAGACACGCATAGACACGCGCACACGTCGCAACTCGTCTATCTAGTTCATTGTCAGGAGTCCGCGGTTAGCGAGAAACGCGCGCGCGTCTTCGCAACGAATGTGTAAACGAGATACACATCTTGTTGAGTATTACAATATTATATTTTGCTTCACATTAAAGGACAGGAAAGAGGTACGGCGGACATTTGCGGAAATTACATTGTAAAAAAACATGCTAATGAGTGGTGGAAGTAGGGCAAACGAAACGCGCAAAAGGTATACACTCTTGATTTCTCCGGAAAAGCCGAAGTGTCTGCGAGATTGGAAAAAGTGTGAAAAAAGAAGCGGCAACTAGCGGACAGCGCGAGCGGTGAAAGAGAGTGTACGGTTGAAAAGAGAGCCGTTATTAAATATAATTGTTAGACATTAAATCATGTGCGACAACTTTTATCCTATATATTTGCTTCATTCCGTTTATGAGCTTAATATGTATATACAATACTTTGTTACCGATTCATGAAGCATAAAGCTGTATTCTATATACATATGGTATCGTAGTAATAGAAATTAAAGTTTATAATAGTCAATCTCGATTGTACATTGCCTAAGCTGTATTATTCAACAATCATACTTGATGATTACGTGATCGATTAGTCAATAAGTCCTGCAAAAACCATGTGTGAAAAGTTTAACACTCCATTTATTATGTTATACGTAATATACATATGTATTTGAATACTTTGCGTCGATTTATAAAGCATGAAACTACGTTTTATACATACCTACACATAGAAATAGAAACTAAAATTTATAATCCAATATCGATTGTTGCCTAAGAGCTGTGTTATCCAACAATCATGTGTCTCTATTCACGGTTACGCGATCGATTAGTCAATAAAGTCTCGCAGAACGCGAAAATTCAGCACACTCCGTTTGCGTCCGCAATATACATATATGTATATGTCGATTTATAAGTTATGCCTTATCTATTATAGCATACATGTGATGTAGAAATAGAAATTAAAAATACTAATTAGTATAAGGTTCAATATAAGTATAAAACACATCAAATAAAAAGGGACAAAGAGATAGAAATTAAAATTTATATTGTTTAGTTTATTTATAACATTCAACCTTAGCTTTATTAAAACAAAATATAAATGAAATCGATTAACCGTAAAAGAGTCAATGAGATTTTCAGTATCATAAAACAAATTAGACGGTTTAACTTTTTTAAATTCTGATTTTTCGTTACATTACTTTATTACATTCTTTGTAACGGTTTATTAATACTGACAAAAATATAATCTGTTTAGATATTTAAAATTTAAACAAATAAAAACAATTTATAGTTTGTAGCTTGTTTTTAAAAGAAATAAACGAAAAACAGATTTTACAAACAATATCAAATCTTATTGAACCGTGAGAGTTTGAAACTAAATATCGATACGTAGTATATAAATTCACACGAAATTATATATTAGAAGCATCCAAGATCCAGCTTGACCGTTACGACATGTTCTCATCATCATCATTTAGTTTTTAATTTTATAAATTAAGTTTTAAATTCTATAAATATAAAAAAATAATTCTTACAATTTTTTTTTGCAAATTGCGTAGTTTTAATAACAGTTGGTGTATTATTGATAACATTAGATTGTTTTACTCGTAGTTTTCTAAAACTATTTTATTTATGTGGGAAAAACCTTCACAGAAAACTGTCACCTTACATGTTTGCATCGCGGAACAGTGTGTGTGTGTGTGTATACGAATAAATCAATAAAACTCATTTCATGTCGAAGTGAAAGAAATATAAAGTAAAAGATACATAGAATAAAAAAAGATAGAAGTCTCATGTACATCAACATGTGAATATTTTGCACAGATTTTTGTGAAAAATAAAGAATAAAAATATGTAACATTATTGCCTATCATATATATGTCAATATTTTGGGGGCCTATTTCGTTAGATGCTCACTTTTGCTTATTTTACGAAAAAAATTAATTTATTAGAAAATTTCGACATTATTATAAAAATTGCTGTATTATTTGATAGAAAACACTTTCTAATTTGTAATTTTATTTCCAAAGTTTAATTTGAAGCTTTTATTTAAAGCTTAAACTATATAAGGACAATGTGCTCTTTACTTCTTATATCTTGTTTTTTATCGCTTCTTATTTCTTACTTCTTACTCAGTTTTTCGTTTTCTGTGACCGAGATAAAAGTTAAGAAACTTTTCAGGAGAAGAGAAGAAGAAGAGAGAAGTCAAAAAACATAAAAAGAAAAATACGATTGTTGATAAAATGACCGCAAAGAAGAAAAAAGCATGAGATAAAAACAATTTGAAACTGGAAGCAAAATACATATTGTAGATCAGACTTAAGAAATAGTCCAATAAACAAAATGTGGTGTGATGGTACTGGCGATCTTTCTCTAGTTATTTTGTAGCGAGTATACAAAATAAAAATTAAACACAATATTGTAGAAGAAATCTGTCATTTTTATTATCGTATAGTGAACATGGAATAACATGCATGCACTGTACATATAATCATTAATAATATTTTAAAAACTAACAATTTTCATTAGTTGTAAAAGCTACGATTCATTTCATGCTATGAATGTTTCGAAACGTCTGATTGATTAATCAAATGTTTGATCGAAGCATGCTTTACAAATTTCTTTATTCTGATTGATCAATCGAACGCTTCAAAGTATTTGTAGTGTTAAATAAATTGGAATACACACACACACACTTCTAAAAACTATTAATACATTTTCTAACAATTTTTAAATAATTGTAATTGCTTCTTTAAAGAATTTTTCTTTGTAAAATGGCTCTCATGCTGAGATTGTCTGAATAGCCAAGTTCTTATTTTTAAAATAATATTTATATGTTACAAGTTTATAAATTCTTTATTTTTTACATTACGTACTAATGAAAGTAACAGATTTTTTTCTGTAGAATAATGTTTTTAATTTATTTTATTTTATCTATTACAAAATAACAGCCATTTAGTTTTAGCAATTTTTTAATCTATGTAAAACAAAAATTTTTCTATTTTATTACATTATGTTTTGTATATATATAATTTTACTTCGAGTTTACAATCTCTTAATTAAATTAAAAGCGATATTCTTTCATCGT
>NW_017275283.1:619589-628123 GCF_001594065.2 Cyphomyrmex costatus | reverse complement strand
TATATATATATAATATATATAAATTTATAGATTTCCAAAATTCTTGTATTCTTTTCTTCTTTCCAGTCACATACTTATTCCCACGTTGCTTTTAGAAAGTGCTTAATTAATTAATATAATTGCGAAGGCAGCGCTATTAAAAGGCGCTAAGGGATACGCAACCCATGCCAAAAATAAATTTTTTGCTGATTTTGCCAAGGAAAAACCTGTTTCGCGGTATGTGATATTGCGCAACATGTGCGACTAGTGCGAAAGCATGCCCAGCATAACACGCAATTATGCGTGAGAGCGTGTCGCAGCATAATTACACATAATCCGTCTATCAAAATAAATTAGTAATAAAAAAGACTCTCGTCATTTATTTCTTTGCTGAAGAAAACTTAGGTGATTAATTTTATGTCCACGGTTGTCACTTGTCGCATTTCCAGTTTGTTTTTTTTACCGGAAACTTCCTTTAGTTTTTTCGGCACTTTGACAGATGGATCTCAGTTAATTACTCTCTAAACCTTTTTTTATGGAAAAATAACAGTGTAGAGATACGGTAAGAACGGCAGTAAAAATTTTATACATTTTATTGATAGTATACAATGACAATCAATTAACTGAAGTTTAATTTAATTGTTTCAGTTTTGGAAAGAAGTAATAAGCTCTCTCTCTCTCTCTCTCTCTCCCCCTTCCTCCCCCCTCTCTCTCTTTCTCCTCTTAATATTGAGGACTATTTTTAGAAAAAACAATTAAAAGGAAAATAGCAATTTCAATAGTAATACATATAGAAATTATATTTATATCGGTGAATAGAATATAAATTGTTGTGCACCGAATATTTCTACTTTTTCTTTTTTCTTTCGAAAATGGAATTCTTTGACAGAATACAGATATTTGAAAGCGACCATGTTCGTATCTCAATCACGTTCGCTACTTTTCGATTAACTATATGTTCCATAGATTGACAGCCCTCTTATCGAAGATTTCACTATCTCGCTGTAAATCGAATGCTACTGCCGAAATTTTGAAATTATTGCTGGCTTGTAGTAATTTCTCTAATAAAAAAAGTCATTTAGTAGAGATTTAGTAGAGATTTCTTTTCAAAATCATGGGAAAATAAGAACGTGTATACAACAGTGAGAAAGTTGAGCATTATACATATATATGTATATACATATATATATATTCTTTTTTAAAAAATTCTTATTCTATCTATTCCTTTTTAATTTCTTAAATAAATCCGGCTTAGTTAATAAGAAATTTATTAACTTATGCAGAAGTTGATTAACTTATGTTACCAAGAATTAACAAGAGGTAACAATTGCTTCTTTTCAGTGACCATATTCTTTTCATGCCAACTTTCGTGATAACAGTTGACAATAAAAAAATTAGAACAATTAGGTTACCCAAAAATTCCTTCAAAAAGCCGAAGGCTTTGATTCGAAAAGGTAGCAAATCGGAGAAGTAGCAAACTGGAGAGATAGTAAACCACATAATCCGAACTTCTATAGTAATAAATGACAGTATAAAATGTCAAAAGAACTAAAAATAGTCTCGAGATAAAATGTAGATACGGGGAGAAAGTATCTTATCCTGAATTTGAAATATCGAATCTTAGTATTTTAACTTTTAAATAGAAAGCGCTATTTCAAGCACAATATTTAAATTGCTCGCGGCAATTAAATTTTCAACCGCTGGAAAATATGGACGATACAGCAAAAACCCTAAATCATCCTGTTATCAGATAGAAATCGAAATACGTGAATTTCGTCGTCGCTTTGAAAATATCGTTAATTCATGATACGATAACGATACGATAACAATTTGTTACTAGGCAACCGTTTCAAATTCTTTTATATAACCACTAATGTTATTTCGGAATACACTAAAATGCATTAAGAAAAAAAAAATCCCCGCTTAGACTTGGACCGATAGTTGATATTTTTGAGAGAGTCGTTGGAATAGAATCGTTTCGTGAGTTTACAGTTTTGTAATTCCGACGAGAAGAATTATAGTACATTTCACTTTTTTCTGTCTCTTCTATTTAGAATTTTGAGTTTCTATAAAGTTATTTAATAAAAAAAGTCACAAAATGATTCATGTCATTTTGATCAATTATCCATTACATTGTATGTGTATATATATATTTATAAATGCAACCTGAGGCTTTTATTTCATTATGTCTTATTTTTTAAATAAATTATTCGTCGAAAGCAGGAAATCATTAAAATGAATAGTTTCGAAAATATAGCCTTTATAATGTATTTTGTCGTATGGCCAATCAACTTTTATCAATAAACTTTTAATAAATTTTCTAAATGTAAATTTTTTAAATTCGCATTATACATATTTAAATTCAAATTTATTTCTTCTCTTTATTATATCACAAAGATAATGTAGAGTTATGATGAACAATAACTGTGATACGTGTCGAATTAAATAGAGAATTTCAAATCAAGAGTCAACATAACAAAGTTCTATTGTTCTCGATGTACCACGGACAGCGTCCTCACTGACAGGGCTCATGGACGAGAACTAATCTTTCTAGTGTGTAAGTGAGTGAGTGAGAGAGCGACTGTACGTCGAGAACAATAGGAGATTGTAACCCCTGGGTCAAACGGCCATAGCGGTTCATTTTCGGCGCTTCACAAGAATTCAATTTTTTGAACTAATCGTGGTGAACACGCACATAAAGCCGTGTCAAGGACAACGCGTCTATTCTGCTTACCTGAGAAACACGAATATCATCCTATTGGCAAACAGAACAGTTATTCTGCAAAATCCCTCCTATATTTTATACCTCCTAACCTGGGACTAAACTATAATAGTTTTTGAATTACAAATTATTTTTGATCAATTATAATTCAAAAAGTATATTGTAGCTTCGACATATTTGTTAAGCCTGAAACTGATTCTACAATAATAGTATTTCTTATTGGCAGAATTGGTGCGCACTCAGTACACATTAACTGTTATACACTATTCTAATCTGAATGTAAAAGTGAGATATTTTGTTTGATAAAATTCCAAATGCATATTTTATTAAATAGCAATACAAAATATATCGAGGCTTTCGCAGTTTAACTCATACTCACACACACGCGCGCGTGCGCGTGCGCACTTGTTTCTATACTTCTATTAAATATACTGTACAAAGTTTTAAAGTGCACTAATTCTGTCAATGAAAAACGCTATAAGTTGGTAGTTTGTAGTCTTAATTTCCTTGTAGAAAAGTACTATTGAGCACTAGGAGTATTTTGAGGCACTCTCGCATTTTTCCTTCTCTTCCAGCCATTTCTGATTTTAATTCCATCCAATAAATGCACAAGTACCAAAAGAAACGCATATAGCACTAAAATTCCTATCAAATAATGAAAATCCAAGAAATATTAATAAATTATTTCAAGACAGAAACTTGAACAGTGATACTAATAGTTGAAGAAATTTTATTTTTTATTAAATCGTAACATGACGTTTTATTGTAAGAAAGTATCTAATAAATCAACATGCTTTTCTCGTAAATCTGATTGACTTTTTAAAAACCATGTATTATGTGGAAATACTAAATTTTGTTACAACATATATACTATTACAACATACATTTATACAATACAATTTTGAATATATACCACATTGAAATAATAACATCACTCTTGAAATCTGTAAATTAAATCTCTTACATTATTACTTACAATTAGAGAACAACTCATAAAACTTGGGAAAACCTCGTGTTCTATATCAATCGTATTCTATAATCAATAAGCTTACTACGATCATCACATATATACTTAAAAACTTGTAAAGTTTTAGATCATAGTAGAATCTCTTTCAACAACAATATTGTAGAATATCGTAAAATACAAATAAACAAAATCACGCGTTCATAACGTAAAAAATCATGTCGCTCCTAAGCAGGGAGAAAGGTGATGTAGATCTCGTTTTGCGCGGGAAAAGTTTCTCAGAGAGAGCTGCAAGATAGTACTTTATATTGTATATGTATAGCAAAAATATGTTATTTCTTAAAGTTTTTTTGTTATGAAATTTATTGTAATATGTAATTTCTGTTAATATAACTTTTTAATGAATAACGAGTTTTGAAGGTCACTCAAAGTTATGATTATTGACAACATATATCAAGATTAATGAAGTCAATCCCTCTTTTCTAAAATTTTACTAAATTTTCTCTATAGTGAATGTCTCTAAACACTAATTAATGGCGTAGTAATGAGAGGAGGCGCTCCGCCCAGAATTCTGTCTTTGCTTTGATAATTTATTAGTAGTACAACATAGCTATGTTTTCTCATTACAAGCAGAAATTTGGAATAGAAGATTTATTTCTAACGTAATTAAAAAGATTTAAAAATTATCTTGGTTGCTCGGATAAATGACAAAAAGAAGAACAATTAAAGCTATGAAATTATTTGTTTTTAGAACAAACTCTTTTTTATTATAATAGATAGGGATAAGCTTCTACTTGTAACGCGAAAAATTTTATTGTTTATAAAAGGCAAGTACATAACTCATTTTTAATACTCGTTGTTTAATACATGGCCGGTATTTATAGTTAGTTCTTATATTCAAAATCGATTTAAGTTTAATCTTAAGGTATCGCCAACCAATCAAAGGATCAGATTCGCGTCTTAAGACGCTTACTTAAAACAATCTTGAAATAATAATCGACTATGAATGTTAGCCCATGAGTCTCATTTCTTTCATCTAATGCTACCATAGTTTTTGGCATAGAATAAAATGACTCTTTTCTCTTCTATTATTCATAGTGGAAAAGAAACAAATGTGTTATTGTATATATGTATACATTTTTAAGCAAAATCATTAAAAAATTATTTTTTTACAAACAATGCCGTTCTTAAAGAGTTAATAATGGAATAAAAAGTTCATCTGATCATATTTAGTAATCACGAATATTTTACATTAATCGCTCGTAACAAAATGAGAATCACATATTAGCGAGATTTAATGCGGCCGCTCATCGCGAGGAATTAGGCCGAGAGGACCTGTCGTCGGTGTCCTTGACACGCTGAAAGTGAGTCCAGTCTCGCGCGTACTGATTTTAAAAACTTACGCAATCAGTCGTAGGTGTATAGAGTACGTCGCTTGGCGCCGAAAACCACATGCCGACGACGCGACGCGATGCGGCTCAGAATTGTTATAATAGTTGCTTTCCATTCACACACAAGTGAAACTGAGTCTGAAGTGAGCCGAGTATAAAATGCTCAGATTAATGACGTCACTACTTGCTTACTTTGGTAAAATTAACAAATAAAAACACAGGTTTATCACCTCACTTTTAAAGTGAGTCTACGAGACTCAATAAAGCACACGGTCTCGATCTTGTGCAGTTTGTAGGTAAAAACTCAGTTGAATCTCACTTCTCAGAATGCAAAAGGAACGCGTATTCAACTGAGTTGTGACGTCACAAGTGAGAATTATCTGAGAATCGGAGTAAAATGGTAAGCAACTAATGTTACTACTCGGACGCGCGACTGCAGATTATGCAAATTCTGTATCTTCCATAATGTGCCGCGACTTCTGCCGTAATTAGAGCTTTGAACTCGAAATTATCGCATAAATCGACCAAATGTTCTTGACGTAGAGTTTTCTATGAAAACACATTAGTGGAAACCCAAGCTTCACCTTGACAATTTTTGCTTTAGAAAAATGTATTATAAAAATCATAAAATCTACAAATCTTTTAGACAGAAATTTAAGATATATAAATCACGTTTATCTGCTATCAATCATCGTTTTAAGCATATATGAAAGATTATTTATAATTTTTCTTATTTATCTCTTATACACACACACACACACACACACACACACATAATATTAGGTGTAGTAAAAAGAAATCCATCATTTTTGTATGAAATCTATTGGAAAAATAATGGATTATTTTTTACTACACCTAATATTTAAGAAAATGCTTTCTTAATAACCACGATTTTTAGAATGTGATAAAACTTTTAAACTGATAAAACTTTATTATGTTTAAGGTATATACAGGATGACGTAAAGTATTACAAGCTAATAACTCTAAAAATATTTGTCCTATTAAAAAGTTGTATATGAGGTTTCATATATTCGAGGAATCTTTCTAACTACGTAAACAAAAATCAATTTCCGTCTCTGTTTGAAGGGGGGGGGGGGGGGTAACTTCAAAGTTTCAAATGGGACTTGCTGTAAAGTGTTACATATTTGGATTCTACGGGGAAAAATAAGTAAACATTTCTTTGGGAAATGTTCCTCTATCAAAAGTTATGAACATTTAAACTTTAATATAGAGTGCATTGAAATTAATGATAAATTAAATAAGACTCATAGTTTTTCTGTTTTTTTTTTATTTTATTAAATGTTCGAACTGTTGACCATTAAACATCTAAACACTTATTAATTCTTTTTACAAAACTTTGCCTTACTCTAAACAACATTTTTGGAGATACCTTAATGCAAGTACATATTCTTCGTTTTAAGTCTTCTTTTGTTGTAAATGTTTGAGATGTGACTTTCTCTTTGATATATCCTCATAAAAAATAGTTTAAAGGTGTAATATCAGGTGAACGATGGATTTGTATTTACGTATCCCGATAAATGTGTGTATTGATGTTTTTTTTTTTGTTAACATCAAGGTCATTTTCGTTTTTAGTGTATCGTGAACACAACTTTGTATCAACGTTGTGAAGAGAAAATGGAGTTCAATCGTGAATAAAAAGGCTAAAAGTTTAAATGTTCATAATCATTTTGATAGGAGCATTTTCCAATGAAATATTTCAGACAAGATTTACTTGTTTTTTCCCGTAGAATCCAAATATTTTTAATTGCAGCAACCAATTTTTGGTTTCGTTTTTTATCTTTAACATTTATCTCTAAAATAAAACTTTATTTTTTCAAAAACTTTTTTGTTAATAACTTTTTAACAAAGGACAAGCGACGGCTAAAACTTATTAGAGGTTACTTAGGCATCATGACCTTGACAACATATGCCGATGTCAAAAGCTGCTTCCATCTAGATATTTACCTTCTTTTGTTCCGATTATTTCACACTAGGCTAGAGCTCGGCACGCACAGTTCAAATGCCGCTTGACTTTGATCTGCGTGTAGAGCAGTGAAAGGGACAACACAAAGACGGAGCCGATTCGAAAATCGGCCGGAAGTTGCGTCGCGTGCCTTACCCTAATAAGGCTATATTAGGGTTTCCATTAAAGTGTCAGCCAGGTCATTATTCTTTGTTGTTTATCGAACGTTAAACAAGGATGTCAGAAAAAATCCGAATATATCTTAGGAACGTGTTGCACTCAGATGTCATGTCATGTCATCCTTATTGTGTATTTATCGAACGCCCTTCTGAAAAAATCACAAAGTTACATAACAAAAACATGTAGGGTAAACCCGATATATACGCCGCGTCAGGAAATACGCCGCAGAAGTCAGAAAAAATAGAAGGAGTGGGGATAATTTTCCGTCAATTACTTTGTTACATGCCTTTATGGTATATTAGTATTATGTTATGATTTCAGTTCTTTACTGTTAATATTAATGAAATTATTGCGAGTTAAATCGATTTTTTACTGTAATAAGTAGTGCCATCATAATTTATAATCTACATAAAATGATTATTATAGAGCGTGTAAAAGACTTAGTGGTTATTTTGCAATACATATGTGTAGAGGAATAGTAAAGCATGTTGTATAGCAAAATACAAGTGCTTTGCTCCTGTATTGTTTGTTTAATTAGTTGTCATATATATCCCATCTATTTGGGATATACGGCATTTTTAGCGAACGGGATGCTGTGCCGCAGCACAGACGCTCTATTTAAGAAGTTTTTGTTAATTCTAACAATTATACATTGCATTAATGCATAAATGTTGATAAATCTTAAACGTTTAAAGATTAATTTCAAAGATTTGAAGCTATTTAAAAAAATTGTATTAAGTCCTATTTGTATTCCAATTTTCATTCTACAACACTAACAAATAAAAACAATAAACATTGTCATATATTAATAACAATGCAAGTTACGTCGTCATTTTACATCTTATTTATAGATTATTTGTGATTTTCTTATGAATTATATATGAGTGGCCATATTATCCCCCCCCTATGGGATAAATGGCAAAAATGCAGGGGTTTGAAAAAGTTACTTTTTAATATGGAAAATAAATTATTTTGGATTTCTAATATTTTTTTTACAGTAGTAGATGATACAAAGTTTCTATTTGTATAATTAATTTGCTTTAAACATAATAAATAATAATTGATAAACAATAACAAGAAAGAAGGAAGCACAAAGCGAAGCCTATCGGTCAAAGCTAGATCAAGATGCTTATTATCATTATGTGTGAATTTATATACCGCGTATGTAGTTCTCTCAATCGCGTGCCGAACATTTTTTCAGACTTACAACGCAACTCTAAATAACTACCGCGGTAATATCACTTTAGTTAGATTGACAATACAATCTAACAAATTTCGATGCTTATAGCATCTTATTAGATCTTAATAATATGTTGAAAGACATATATTAAAATT
>NW_017275283.1:545765-616373 GCF_001594065.2 Cyphomyrmex costatus | reverse complement strand
TTGCGCTTTGAAAAAGACTCAATCCACGAGTCGAAACGTTAGCAGGTTTTAGCAGGTTTTTGAATATTGTTATTTTTTAATGTACATTTTCGAATTTTATTACAAATATTTTTATATTGTTAATTTTTAATGTATTACATATATGCGTTTTTCTTTTTTTAATTGTTGTTTTAAATTATTTCCTTTGACTCTTACAACGTCCTTTTAACTTTTTTCGTTTATGTTTATAATAAGAGTCCTTTATCAATCTTATATTAAATTAAATATAATATATAACTTTTTTTTTATTTTAGTATAAAGTTTTACTGCATCACCTTTTCATTTGCGTCTACTTCAATCCCATAAAAGAATTTTTTCGTTCAATCAATTTTGAAATTTTTATACGACGATAATTTGGTCACTCCAGCATCTTGAATAACATGATATTAAAAATAATTTTATTGTGAAAAATATTACCACGATCGGGGATTAAATCCGGATATTTCCGGCTGAAATATGATCGGATAATCGTAAATTGTAATCGTCAATTTATAGTCTAATACAGGCTGCTAATTTGACAAATACTCTCCTAAGTATAATATTACAGCAGCTTTAGATGACATGATTAATGTACGCCAACTTTACGCACACATTCGTTAAATATTGGTCTACATTCATATAGATAATTGTTACGTATGTGTGTGTGAAATGTTTGCTAATGTGACGTACAGAGCCATCTTCACATGCATGTCTATTGTTTCTTCCTATCGCGTTGATAAATGAAGTTCTCTAAGACGAGAACTTGCAGATGAACTAGTTTTCGCCCATCCTATACACGCTAATTCTGCTCGTCGAATGATTCTTGTGCTTATTACTCCCCAAACACTCATTAATTAATACATTTGGAAGCAAAACGCAAGTCGCTAACGAATGAAATTAGCAAACTGAACTCCGGGGATTTAAAAGCATGTCAGATATATTGGTACATTCACACAGTTGGATAAACTTAATGATTAAAGAAGAAAGTTAATTACATTTCGTTGTTCGTCCAAATGTAAAGTTAGAGAGATGTTGGAATAATTCCATCAGTACGTTCATTAATCTCATATCATAAATTCCATATAAATTTTTTAATAATCACTCTCAAGTATAGGCTGTATAGGTTATATTAATAATTTTTAACATATCTCTCACACTTAAATATTAATTAATTGAAAAATGTTATAATTTATTTTAATTTAAAATGGCGTCTTATTTGTAGTGAAAAATATAAGAAAAAGAATAAGATACATTAAAACACATTACCTGGATTGTATAATGTTTTACGTAAATGATAATTAAGAATTATTTTAATATAATAATTTAATAATAAAATAAAATGCTTTGAGAAAGTCTCATGACATTTTCGCAGGAAATTCATCGAGCACTTTATCAGGAACAGATAGATGATGAGTTATAACGGTCGAACGCAAAAGTACTGGTGAAAAACGCCCCTTGATACAAGTCAATTTCCCGCTGGCCGGAAATTAGTATGTCCAATCTTCGAGTTGGTAGGAGTCCAATTTTCGGGTTGGTAGGCGTCCAATCTTCGGATTGCACGTGAATAATCTTGTATAACCAGAACATACGTACGTATGTTCTATTTATCGTCGTAAATGTGTTAGCTAACTTCCGTTTAAGCACGATATCGTAAATCGCAGCCAAAGATAATTCAAGTGCGTGAAGAATATCTTGTGCCGCAGGGAAACGATAATCTCGCAAATCTCCATCTATACAATTTATAAAAGTGGCGATCAACATACGACTCGCTGTCAAGATTTGAGAAATAAAAGCGCTTCCGCCAGGGACTGTAAATCGTAAGCTACGATATATCTTGGGGAATTCGTGGCCATGGGCATGCTTTCCTAGATCTGTATGAAAAATGACAAGCCATTCTGACTCGCTAGGTACATATATGGTATTTCTGATCACGTCGAAAGGAGGAGGAAAACTGTACAAATAACAAATATATTAACTACAATTTATTCAAATAGTGATTTTTAATTGAAATGTAAAAAATCATCCCAAGTAATTGGTATATAGAAAAGAACTGTAATTATTTAGCTGTAATTATTCCCGGATTAATTAGAGCAAAACTCAATTTGTAAAACCTATGTATTTATCTTACAATACATATACGTGCATATTAATACACAGTTTATGTACAATATATATCATAATAATTCACATATCTTCCATAACACACATTAAATTACGTTAAAAATTACGAAAATATGTTGAATTATATATTATAAAAACAGAATTTTATGTGGAATTCTTACAAATGAATTATCGATTTAAGGTTCTGTTTTATATTTTCTAGAAAATATTATTAAACATGATAAATATTTAAACTAATCAAAGAATAGAGATTTTGAAATATATTAGTAACAGAATAAATTTAAAAAAATGATTTAAAATAAATTGTATATTCATGTTTCTTAATAAAAACTATTATTTTAATATAATTTTTTAAATTTGTGATATAATTTTGTAAATATATCCCTATAAAATAATTTGTTTATCATTAATATTAAATAATTCGGAGTTTAAACTTTTTATTTGAAGTATGCTATACTTACACCTATAGATGGAAAAGCTCTCTTTGTTGACAAAATTTGACCGACGCTTTAATTCTTAACCGATTTTATAATGTTTTTTTTAATGCTCGAAATTTAATGAGCTTTAAGCCTATTATGCATAAATTTGGATTACGATCCGAATTAAAAATGGTCGATCCAATAAAGTGAGCTAAAAATACCGAATGTAATAAATCATGCATGTATATTTACGCAAAAATATTATTATGTGTTTGTGCATTAAACGCAACAGAAAATAAAAGATATATACATATATAGTTTATATGTTTTTAAGATTTTATATATACGTATGTGTAAAAATTCCCTTCATGACTGATACCTTGACATTTGGGCTTATAATTATTAATTTATCATGCACTTATGCATTTATTATGAAGTAATATAATAAAAGTCAGTCTTTAAAAAAAAGATCCATATGTTTTTTTATCAAATAGCATGAAAAAAGTTTCCCTTATTTTTGGATGTATTATATTTCATGAAAATTCTATTATTTATTGAACTTTTCTTCATTTTGACATAATTTTTTTATTTAAATTGCAAATACATTATTTCGATGCAACACATACATACAAACACACAATAACATTTTTGCGTAAATATATGCTTGATTTATTACAAATTTATTCAGTATTTTTCGCTCACTTTATTGGATCGGCCGTTTTTAATTCGGACCGTAATCCAAATTTACGCACAATAGGCTTAAAGCTTATTAAATTGCGAGCATTTGAAAATAAAATCTTGAGATTGGTTAAGAATTACAGCGTCGGTCGAATTTTATCCACAAACAGAGCTTTTCCGCCCATTGTGCATTGTGTTCCACGCTGCCGCCACCGCCGATAAATTATCGTCCGCCGCACAGTGGGGAAAATCAATAATTCACTGTTCAAAAATCGCTACAGACCGTAATTCTTAACCGATCTAGACCTTTTTTTTTTTTAATTAATCGTAAATAAATGCTAAAGAAAACTAAAGATCGGTTAAGAATTACGCTAACGATTTTTAAATAGTAAATTCTTGATTTTTCCCTTTTTGGGCACAACCGCGCCACCAATTTTTTCCATCAAACGCTGCCGCCGCCGAGCTATTTTACTTCAAACGCTGCCGCCGATATAAAACGGCGCAGGGGTGCTCTAAACGAGGCACTACGTGCGTTACGTTGGATTAATTAAAACAAGAAAATTATTATATAAAGATGAGTGATATGCATCTCGATATATCAAAAATTGTTTGAAAATCGCACTTTCGGTGAAAGGATTATTTTTTTTTTTACAAAAAAGTCGGATTAGAATAACTTTAAAGATGATTTCCATCTGCTCATAATGTAAGGATACTACATCATGTATCTGCTATTTTGCAAAAAATTGATTTTTTTACGTATTCAATTAGCGTATCGATATTAATTGTATCGATACACTTTCATGCCTGGAGACCCTGTAAGGACAGACCATGAAGGAAGATATAAGGAGACTCCACTCGGTCTCGCCAGTCTACAAGACATGAACCCATTTTAGGTTTCGAGTTCCGTTTCCGATTCTCGACACTCGCAGCGCTCGTGAATTTAGTAGTGCTGCGCATAATGAGTGCGAGTAAGAGAAATGATCATTTCTCTTACTCGCACTCATCAGAATCGGAAGCTGAACTCGAAACCTAAAATGGGTCCACTTTTATTTTACGGAGTGGAGTCTCCTTATATCTTACTTCCTGGGAGAGACCATCGACATATAGAATGGACCGCTGATGGCAATGGTGGGGGTAGAAAGATGGATAAAGTGAGAGGTAGAAGCAACATGATTGTTCTTTCTCTGTTTACTGAAGCCTGATTGGTTGTTGAATTAACAGCGACCAATAGTAATCAGTAGTTACCAGTAAACAGAGAAAGAACGATCATGTTATTTCTGCCTCTCACTTTATCCGTTTTTCTACCCCCACCATTGCCATCAGCGGTCCATTCTATATGTCGATGGGAGAGACTCGCCAACTCGTCACGTGACTGTGGGTGATTCTGATTGGCTGGGGTATGGATCGCACATCTGCGTTCCACGAACATGTACCATAACCTATTCTAATAGAATACGCGTACATGACAGATGACACATGTGTTGCTATCAGCTTGTGTTGCTTACTGACTAGTAAGTTAATTTATCACATCTATGTAAAATTTTGAGAAAGGTAATGTACATATATCACGAATAAGTTTCGAATTAATAAACGCTTCATAGTTAAAAATAAGAGTAATACGAAAGTTAGAGATACCTATTTCATTAATAATGTAATTTTCTTGTAAGTTTTGATTTTATACATTTTGGAGATGCCATATATATGTTGTGCAGCGAAATGTTTCAATAAATCCAGTGATGGATATGCGTTATTCAGATTTCCCAAGTAAGATCAATATCGGAAAGCATGGATAGATGCTGTTTTTGGCGAGAATGCAAGATTCATAGATAATCTGAGATTGTGCGAAGTGAGTGTTCATCGTAAGAATACTATGCAGGATCCGAATAAAAATAGTTTAAAAATAAGTGCTTCTCCATTTAATGCTTTCCTCATTTCAGGTACACTTTGAGCCATTAGATATATTAGTGGTAGGTCGCCGGAAAGAAATAAAAAAAGGTGCGATCCCATCACGTTTTTGTCATTGTCCCTCTGAGAATTTTTGTAAATCGAAAACAAGAAAGCGGAAGAAAGATGAAGTTAATGTGCATAATGTTAAAATAAGAAGAATGTCTGATAGTCATATTTGTCAAGCAGTTGATACATGTGATTTCTGACTATAAGAATGTTCTACAATATTTGGCGAAATTTGTTTTAAAAGAAGACGATTTTCTGACGATATTCTTGCTTTGACATTACGCACATTAACTTCCTCTTTCTTCCGCTTTCTTGATTGCGATTTACAAATATTTTCTGAGGGACAATAACAAAAACGTGATGGGATCGAACCTTATTTTTACTTCTTTCCGGCGACCTACCATCAATATATCTAATCGCCCAAAGTGTATCCATCATTGGATTTATTAAAACATTTTGCTGCACAACATATATTTGGCATTTTCAAAATGTATAAAATCAAAACCTACAAGAGAATTACATTAATGAAATAGGTATCTCTAACTTTCGTATTACTCTCTTATTTTTAACTATGAAGTGTTTATTAATTCGAAGCTTATTCGTGATATATGTACATTGCCTTTGTCAAAATTTTACTTTATTAATGTGATAAATTAGCTTACTAGTCAGTAAGCAACACAAACTGACAGCACCACATGTGTCATCTGTCATAAACATCTGTACGCGTATTCTATTAGAATAGGTTATGGTACATGTTCATGGAACGCAGATGTGCGATCCATACCCCAGCCAATCAGAATCACCCATAGTCACGTGACGAGTTGGCGAGTCACTCCTTACAGGGTCTCTATGCCTGATACTTTAAGCATCGATATTTTGATCTGCGATGCGTATCGATGTAAAATATTGATACAACCGAAAGTCAAAATCCCTATGATTTAGCAACTACTTTTGTGACGATTCTAGCTAATATACTAATTTTTTTATTATATTCTCATTGCTCGACTCATTTGCTTTGCCCAAGGGGGTTGAGTAAAGCGGGTGATTTCTCTTTTCTTACATTTTGATTTAAAAAACATTTAAATGTTCAAGTTTTTTCATTTCATTTAATTTTATTTTAAAATTTATTCCATAATGAAATTATAGGAATAGAAAAAGGTTTCTGATCTTAATTTTAACTATATCATTTTTTCCTAAATCTTAACACATGACGTCATATTGACCGAATTAAGTCATTTTTTGATTGTTTTGTTATTCTTGGGATCCTTCACTGCACTGCCTTTCCACACAGCCTTCCCACACAGGTTTCCTCTACCTAGTTTATGTACTGTAGTAATATAAAACTCTCGTGGAGTTTGACTGAAATTTTGGTTTTAGTTTCATTTCAATCTTTCAAAGAAAAATTTCGAAAAATAAACTTCAAAATTCGTTTTCGGTTTCCGCCGAAAATAAAAAAGTTATTTTAGTCGGACTTTGAGGACCATTATGTAATGAAAGATTTACTTTACTATACTTCCTTAAAAAATAAAGAAGAAAAAAATATAAATCTTTTTTTATAAATTTTTAATCTAAAGAAAAATGATGTCTTTCTTACTGCTGAGATATGTGTATATAAAATCATTCCACAACGATTATTTCTAAATTAAATAAATAATAAAATGAATAGAATTCTATCAAAACTGACGTGAATTTGACGCGCAAAGTAGACATTAGGAAAATCACGAGATCGCATACTCTTGATTGATATTAGAGAATTAAAAAACAACAACATAGCAAGATGACAACGAGGCGGATATTTGATAAAACTGCCGAATAAGGGCTCACTTGTTTGTTTGTTTTCATCAATAAATAAAGGAAGCGCAAAGTCGGCAATACAATGTGCATCTTGCAGCCTAGTTTGTGGCCGCGTCACATTTTGCAGTTGCATGCGCCGCGTATGATACGCATATATACTCGGTGACGCAGTATGCTAGGGACGGGGGTGGAAAACGGGGGTTCGGCGCGAAAGTGTCGGTCAAAGAAAGGACCATCCGGCGGCGTTTGAGAGAAAGAGAGAGAGAGAGAGAGAGAACGAGGGTGAGGCGCAAGGACGTAGTGGCCGACGCGGCTGTCCCCCCGGACGTCTATTCTGCAGCGTCGTCGCTGCGTTGCGCGACGGCGCCGTGTAATACCGTAACCAGCCACTCGAAGCCGGGCGCCACAGTCTTTAACTCCGCATGTTCGGTGGTCTTCCCAAGTCTTTCGAGCATTAGAGCCAGCTGGATCGAATACAGTTTCGTTCGGCGAAGTCGATCGCCCACCTTGCTGTGGCAAAGTCAAAATGGTAAGTTAAGTATCGGCAACTTCATTGAGCGTCGCGTTACATTATTTATCTCGAATTACCGAAAACGTAAGATAGGCTCTTGGAAACCGGAAAGTCCATGCATAGCCCCAACGAAGTAATAGAATATAGGAAGTTGATGGCTGAATGGGGTCTATGAGAATTAAATTAGGGTCTGCAATAGGCTTGAGAGATTTGAGAAGTTCTTTGTAATCGTGGATCTTGTGTGCGATCTACGCGAAATAAAATATGCGTGCGCCTGCATGTCACACGTCGAAGAAGGTTGCGTGACTACCAACAGACTCACGTCTGTGACACAGCTGTGTGACGGCGTGTCGTCTGCTGCTTGTCATCTGCTTTACTTGCGATTGGTCACAATTGTTTAGCTTTAGCGGCGTGTAACGGAAATCGCTTCGTCGAATGGATCAAAGCCGGTCCTCCTTTGCGACGGGGGGGAATCGCGGTGGGAAACAATAGAGAGAGCGGTCATATAAGTAATGGAAACGTGGTTTCTGCTTTTGATCCTTAATGCGATGCGAAGCACTCTGATGACAGGAAGGGCAGAAGATCGGGTCATTCGAGATTTAGTCTCACGTTTACGAAATTTACCGCGTGATCGCAGCACATGACGGGAAAGGCCTGTCACCACAGATGTCTGTAGACATCTGTGCCTGTCACGCATGGTTTCTTAAGACTATACGAAAAAAATATTTTTTATAATGTTAAAAATCAAGTAAAAGCAAGGTAGGTGATTCAGTCAATCACAGTAGAAATCGTAAGACAATAATAATGTAAACTGTAATAGCAAGTACAAATGTTGATTTGCTTACTGCATAAGTTTTTTTGTGTTTTTTGTAATTTTTAGTACATTATATAATATTAGCTTCGTTTTTTATCCTTTTTTTACTCCGTCTGATTCGTATGCAGCACACGAATGTTGAACAACCTTGCATATGCGACTAAAATCTTATTCCCAGCGCGTTATATGTATATAACACACACACAACACACAACTAATTTTATGTGTGTGTGTGTGTATGTATATATATATAGACATATAACGCTTTAAAAAGTTAATCCTCGACAATATTAGTCTGCACTGCTATAATTGCGTCGCACGAGTCGCATTCAATCTGCAAAATTATAATCGAAATAATGTCACGGAGGAAGAACGAGTTTTCTCGTTAAAAAACCTATCAAATATTGCCATGGATATCACTATTTTTGCATTTAACTCTCTCCAGTAGAACATATACTATATTCTGTATACAGAATGCCCTATTTTGTTTTAAATAATTTACTCTGAAGTTATTGATACAAAAGAATGTTTCAGATAAAGGTCACTTCCATTTTTTTCAAAATAAAATATGTAATAAAAAGTAAAGTAAATATATAATTTTTACACAATATGATTCTCTAATTATTGTACATATAAGAATACTAAGATGGAGATATCGAAAAATTAATAGTTTATAAGATAGTTTATACTTTATTCTGATAAATTTTGAATATGAAATATAAAATATCTCTCGTAAACTATAATAATTCTTTTGTAATTATACTTTAATATTTCAATGCGCAGAAAAAAGTGAAGAATCAATTGATATAAAAAAATACATTATTACTTTCAAAAAATGTGCAAATTGCATAACATTGTATTTTCTTTGTCATTCAAATTATCTTATTATTTTATGTATGATCAAAAAAATCAAGAAATACAATATAAATAAAAAAACAAATAGATTATAAAATATCAATTAAACTATTACTTTTTTAATATCTTTACTTTTGTATTTTTATATACAAAATAATTAGAATCATGTTATATATCGAAAAAATTATATATAATTTTATCTTAAAAAGTGGAGATAACTGTTGTATTTTTAGCGCTTCCTTAGAAAAAGAACATATTAAAAAGTCCCTCTCGATATCATTCCATTTTTATTTAAAACATTTTTTTGAATCTTTAGTTTTTTTGTATCTCAATAATAGACAAATATAATAATGCTTATTATTTTGATACTTGCAAATAAGAATATAAATTAGGTCGAACATTTTTGGAGCGTATTACGTAAATCTTTTCCTAATATATCTACTTATTAATGATGATATCATTTTGGCTCCACTAATTTTTTTTGTATCAGATATACAGTATAAATATTCAAATGTAGAATACCATCGTAGCTAGTATACTATATGCTTATGCGGACGTATTGATTATTTATGTCAATCTATACAATACAGACTAACATAATTTCGGTTTAATTTACTTTTTAACTCTTCCTATAGTTTTAAAAATGGAAAAAAGAATAGTGTGTAAATTAAACCGAGATTAAAGTTAATTTATATTAATAGAAATAGGCATTAATAAAATATACAAATCATACTTCTTCGCAATAATTAAAACCAGGAACTGAAATTTCTCGTTTATTTCGTACTCGGCGAGTCTTTATAGAGTGACCGCTCGAGAATTGGCGTATCGATCTGTTTTTCTTTACTGGAAGATTAAGCTGTTACTTTCGAAAGAGTTCTGAATGTGACGCGAAACGAAGTAACGCAGCTTATTGTTCTTTAGTTTATCGAACTAACGACAAAACTTTTAAGCTTTCTTACAAAACAAGTCGCAAACTGAACAATACTTTTTGTACATATTTGAGATTATCGTGTGTATGTAGCAGATATACTCGTTTCTATTAATGTAAATTAATTTTAACTCTGTTTAATTTATTCCTTATTTTCATTTTTTCACAAAACTACAAAAGAAATAAAAAGTAAATTAAATTGAGATTGATATTAATATATATTGACGAAAATAGACAAAATAAAGATAATTATGAGAATATATATGCATACTCCTTTCCATATATCAAAAAACGTTAAAAAACTTTACACAGTTATGGTAATCCTTTTTATTATGTGATATTCCTTTTAATGATTCCATAAAATTGCGATGACTAAAATATCGTTGAAACAATAAAGTATGAATATTATCTAAAATACAATGTTGTGCGTGGTCTCATCTCGTACCCTACATAATCCAATAATAGAAATCTTTGTCCTACGCAGGAGTTTACTATAATAAACCTTAATAATAAGCCTTTGAGTCTATAGTTATACGGTAGAAAAGCTACTATAGCCGATAAAACCTTGATGCCTTTAAAGTGTATTTACCGTTATATCCCTCAGGAATCTGTAGGAATCAAGAAACTTAATCGGATTAAGATTAAGGAAATGATAGATTTTATTTTGCGCAGATATAGTAATAAATTTTTATAATTATTTATGTTATATATTAATGTTTATTTTATTTAATGTAGATTAACTTTAATGTAGATTTAACTTATCTTTTATTTTTTTCTAGTTCTAATAATCAGTAAAAAAAGTGAATTTAAAAAATCGACATTAAAGTTAAATTGCATTAGTAGAAATGGATCTAAAACAAATTATTTCTTGTGATCAAAGTTGTATATATTTCAGAAGCATGTCTAAAAATTAATTTTTTAAATTTAATTTGTTATAATTCAAAATTTCATTTAAATCATCATAAATTGGGATATAATATAGATAAATTTTGTTAATCTTTCTTGATGGATATAAATATTGTTGTATTCTCTCTATATAAAATTTTTACAATGAATCTCACTCTAAAGAGTGAAATCTCTTATAGATTGAAAATTGAGCCACTCTTTTTCAAGACTGATTCAATTTTCTCTCTCCAGAGATTTTATTTGAAAAAATTTAGAACGGTAAAAATTAACAACTATAAAAATTTCTTAAAAATTATATCAATAAATATTTGTATTTATTCGACTTCTTGACATTGCACAAGATGTACTCCAAAATACAAATATAAAATACTTACTCGTGTGTATTTAAGGTGCTTGCGGATGTTGCGACATTGGCGGATAATCATCATCGTCACCGTACCTTCGCGGCAAACGGTAACCCGGAAGGCATCACGATTCGCAATTTAGTGGACGGCGAGACCTTGACTTACAGCTTGGCCCTGATAAGAGGTCATGCACCTGCGCTATGCAGTTACATTACCGTTCGGGGTCACAAGAACGTGACCTCTGAATGGCCGATTATTGCTGGTCAGTTCCGTGTCTTGGTAGATCTGGCACGCGGTCCGAACAAACTAGAATTTGAGGCGGGTGGGCATAAAAGAAGATTGGTCCTGATTTATGAACCGAGAACCACCAGGTTGAGGGTAACACCAGTTTACGTCATTTGTGCGGGTCACGATGGTTATTTTCAGGTAACAACAACAGTAAATTACAGTTTATCTAGTAAAAGCGTGGCGGGCTTATCTCAAAGAAAAATGGCTTATTAGCCTTAAATTTATATTGATTGTATTCAGTAAGATTATGGTCAAAATTATATTAATAAGGAGTCCAGTGATGATCGTTACGTGGTAATGTTCACTAAAGAAATCGCATATTCACGTAGTAAAGATTTTCAGATTCGTCGAGTTTCGTTTTTTAAGCGTTTCGAAGTTGATGTCGATCTTTCACGAAGCTTCCTTTTGATGAGTGACTACTCATTTTTGAAGGTCATTGAAGTGTCTCGATGTTATTTCCCTCTTCTAGGACGTGCATAGCCGGCTTCGGTGTTTGGGGTCATTATCTTCCTGGAGTAACCAATCTTTATCTTTACTGATAAACCAGCGTTGGGCAGACGAAATCAAAGCATTTTTGGTATATTTTTAATATTTTCTCAGAGCATTCAGGTTGTCAGTAAAGAGATAAAGCCTGCTTCGAAACGAGAGGCGTAGGCAGCACTCATTTTGAAAATTGTTTATTCTAACATAATTCAAACAACAACGGATACTTTGATTATAATGCATATGCAATACAAAGGTGGCACTTATCGGCGAAAACAAAAATTCAAAGTACATCTTTACTCGACTGTGTCGGGTAAACCTTGCTACGCTCTTAGTAGATAAACTGTAGTGGAAAGTATGCCTCGGAGGTGCCAGTCTATTATAGACGCAGCTGGTGACTGGACTCCTTATTAATATAATTACATTTTGGCCATAATCCTACTGAATACAATCAATATAAATTTAAGGCTAATAAGCCATTTTTCTTTGAGATAGGCCTGCCACGCTCTTACAGATTGTATACTTGTATAGTATTCTCCTAGCAAAATCTGATAAGAATTATTTTTACATAATTACTTAAAGCTCATATCACAAAATTATTGCAATCACATTTTTATTATTTAAATGTTATCGATATCAGATTTTATATTCAGGAACATTATTTTGATTAACTGAAATTGATACTTAAGGAACATAATGCAGATAAGTGACTCATAATTCAGCTACTTGGAACGTAGCGTGCACTTCTTCAATTATCGATCGTTATTCTATTGCATGAATAGCCATGTCGTCGTGTTAGTTTTGCCTACATTATTTTGACATGATAATTCGATTGTTCTCTCTTGATTGCTTAATCTCGCGAAACAATTATAATCTTGCGAATTATTCGCATCCATCGCAGGTCATGATTCAATCTACGTTTTAGGGTCCACGCAATGAAGATCGATCACCTGAGAGCGCGGCAACGAGAATAGGACTAGGAGCTAGACTTCTGCAGACTTTGACAGCTGAAAAACTTCAAGAGACCGGTTATGGCAGAAAGACCTTTCAGCTGGAAAGAGATCTGGATGGTCCGGAATGTCTGGTAATGCACAGTATGCTTCACGTGGACCAGGCACGAGCAATGAAGCAAAGAGAACTGTGGGAGTTAATCGCACGTGAGCTGATGACTGGTCCCTTGGCGTCTAAAGATCGTAAATACTTGGCGTTTTTGTCGTGCACGAGATACCGTGGCGCACCCAGCCCTCGCACGCACGAGGACACTTTGGCGAGAACACAAGGCCATGCAGCCCTCGGTGGAGGTGGCTTAGCGCTCTTTGGTTCGGCGTGTCTTCACACTTGGCCTACGTGTATGGCTCAGGTTGGTTTGATGATGATCGTTGACTAATTTAACATGACAATGAAAACCATGTATACAATGTGGATTCACTTTATATATTTCATGTGAAACGTTTAAAAAAGGGTAAAAAATAGAGTCTCATATAATTTATTAGGTATTATCAAGATTCCTGGACGCCACTGTCATTGACACCGAGCAGCTTATGGACGACAGTAATTATCGTGGTACGCACGGTGGCTGTTTAGCGACAACATTAGGTTCTGTTCTACACGAACTTGGTCACACTTTTGATCTCGGCCACACTCGAGAGGGGATAATGGGTCGAGGATTTGATTACGTCGATAGGGTTTTTGTAGGCGCAGCTGGAATCGATTTCAATCGTAATCCCATTAGAAGGGATCCTCAACACACGACTGTCGCCCTTAGCCGACCACTCAGTGTCACGGTAACTGTGCAAGACCTCGTATTGTCAAGTCCACGAAGGGGTAGATTGCTTTCGGAAACATCTAGACCCGCGCCATCGTCTACTTCAAGACAGTTACCCGGAAGACTTTCAGCGCCAGCTAGTCCTGAGCTTAATAGATCTCTTTCTAAGAGTCTGATTGCCTCCGAACCTCCTTTACAACCTGACCGAACATTCTGGGGTCCATCATGTGCAGCATTACTTGCGTATCATCGCTGGTTTAACAGTGAAATGGATAATCGTTCCAATAGACATCATCATGAAATAGAATACGATGGAAAAAGGTGAGTTATTATCAATGATACGCTTCCGTTTTACGTGACAATACATCACATGACTTTTTCATACGCGATCGACTAATTTCTTCTTAAATTATTTATTACTCTATTTAAATATTAGTAATAAAATCAAATAAATTTCAGCATAACTTTTTAATAGCTACGATTTTGCTTTATAAGGAATGTGGTAAGGTCACGATATGGAGTACGAGTAATAGAGCTCAGAGAGACATCAGGTGGGATGGTTGTGGGTTCTCGCCAATTTCCTGGCTTACGACCACCTTTGGAAGCTTTAGTTCCACCACCTCCATCCCACTGCCTCACCACGCTTACCCTCGTTGCCGAAGACTCCACCGGGAATGTGCTCAAACATCCTCTTCCTACTGCCTTTTAAAGGTCAGCAGAAACAATGATGCATAATTTTATTTTCTAGTCAAGCGAAGATTGTTACAGTTCGTAAGCAATACTGGCTTAATATACATATTGTAAATTGCGCAAAGATGTTATATATTTTTCCTCATTTAAAGTTTATTAAGTATTTTAATTCAATATGTATAGAAAAATTAATTTTTTATTGATATTTCACGCGCTAATTATACTTATTAATAAATCTCCATAGATAAAATGAGATATTTTTAGACACACATATAGTATACGTAATAAATGCAATACTGAGTGAGAATAAAAATTTGAAAAATAATCTGCGAAAATATTTACAATTTTATTTTATGAGTTTAATTTTTTAATTCTATGAATATAAAATAAAGTACTAATTTCCATTTAATATAAAAACATAAAGTTATTCGTCCAGATCATGGCGATCACATTTCGTTTAAAATTATTAATCAAAGTATCATACTGCCATTATATATCCCTTGCTTCTGAAAATACGAATACAATTTCGGCTAGAATGAAAGCAAATTGCACGTGAAATTTTTTTCTTGTATCATACTTAATATTTTAATGCTTTATTACACTATACCATTAAAAAATTCTAATAACAGAGTGAAATTTTTAGATATTTATGTTATAAATGATACTTTTAAATACGATTTGTACAGCTGCGAATCAAATAAAAGCTTGTATCCACTATACACAATGCGTTATACGTGTCAAGGATCCATCTAAACATCAACTGCTTGGGATTTTTTTAATGATAATAAAAATATGTTAATGTTTTTTTTATATATCCTATAACATTTAAAATAAAAAATATAAGTATATTTTGCCAAGGTATTGAAGTAGTTATTTAACAAAAATTTTCTTTCGTGACATCTGCAATTATAATTATAAAATATAAAAAATTTTAATAGACATGAATTTTTAGAATTTTTCCTGTATTTTCAGATTAATGTTTTTATCTGAAAGTATAGGCAATATTTTAAAAAATTTATGCGTATAAAAATTTTATATAGTTTGTAATTTTAGTTACAAATATTAAAAAAGAAAAACGACTACCTTCAATATTTTATATGTAAGATATATAAAATACTTATTTTTTTTTTAAATGAAAATAGGCAAAGGCATATAAGAATCAATTACAAAATTATAGAAAGTAAATTCATAACATGATAATGACTTTAATTACAGAGTAAAAAAAAATTTTTTTTACCATTATATGTATATACCATATATATGTAATATATCAATATATGTATACATATACCTTATACAACCTTATATGTACACTAATGTTTTCATACTCATTAAAAAAATTCCAAGTAGTTTATTTTTAAATGGCTCCTTGAAACGTGGAATATATCACAAATATACCACAAATGTAACTGACATATAGATGATATGGATTTTATATAACAATGTATGATGATGTAGTCAAATGAAATATTTGATAACACATCTTGCTCATGTACAACTCTTTCCATGTTGTCGAATATGCAGGGAACTACTACTATAATAATTTATTTTGTAACAATAGTTTTTAGCGTTCCTCAAGTTCTAGTCTCAATCTTTATTAATTAATAATATCCGTAACGTGCACAATTGAGTATTACAAACGAGGAGTATATATTGTATTTAGTGTACAAGGAATAAGTGTACAATTGGAAGTGCTTGATAATTACATACGTTGCGGATATTTCATATATAGAATAATCTTACAATATATTCTCTCTAAATTAATTTTTTGGAGTAGAATCTCGCTCTAAAGAGTAAAAATTAAGCCAATCTTGAAAAAAAGTGACTCATTTTTTAATTTTTAAAAATAAGATTTCACTCTTCAGAGTAAGAGTCGCTCTAAAAGTTTTAGAGAGTATGCAATTAAACACACTTATGTAAGTAGAATTTTTAAAAGGACAATTGCCATAAGTTCTAGCGAAGTCATTAGAATATCTGTATATTATTAACCGTTTGAGTGCTGCCACGCAGCGTGATCATAGTTCTCATCTTTCTCGTTGAAAAGTGCCAATAAGCACTACAACTGATAATATACTCAGCTTCAACTGTATTTCTCAGAATTAAGCATTAATCAAAGTGTTTTCTTTCAATTAATTACAAATAGATTTTAAAAATGTACATACATTAAATTTTATTATTACTTATCACAATACTTATGACACTTTTTAATATGAAATAGGAGAACTGCGAACGCATCGTTAGAGTTTTTCACACGGATTTTTACGATCATCTTAGCATTCAAACGATTAAGCGTATACAATATATACAGTATTATATCATAAATTATTTTAATAAGTTAAGCTAGTGAACCAAAAATTACTGAGACAATATTGTACCATCAATCCCAGCAAACTGACAAAAATAATCTATATGTACTGAATTAAGAATACAAAGTTACTTAAAAACATGACTAACAATTTTTTTATCTATTTGTCCTGACGAAATAAATTTACATAGATATGTAGTAGTATATGTAATTACAGTTTACAGTAAGTATATATCATACAGGATGACAACACAGTTAAGTTTTAGAAGATTTTAAGGGACGATTTCTCATACTTTGTAAATTAAGAAGAAAACTTCACTTATGGCTATATATCCAAAACTTAGTTTTAAAAATATAGGGTGTCGAAGTTGAAGTAAAAATTTTCTTTCTTTGAAAAATTTCGAAAACCAATTATTTTGGTGATACTTTCTACTTCGAATGTGTTTAAAATTTTATCGAAATAAATTGAGTAGTTTTTAAAATTTTTAGAAAAAACAAAATTTTTACTTCAACTTCGGCACCCTATATCTTTGAAATTAAATTGTTTCAGACATATGTGAAGTTTTTGTCTTGATTTAGAGAGAGTGTGAAGAATCAACATCCTAAAATATTTTATACTACGTAACATACTTAACTATTTGTATAATGTATGAAAAAGTTCAGTGCAATTTGATATAATAATTGTAACTATAAATTGTGATTCATGAAATTATTCAAAAAGTTTTTTGTATGTAATTTTAGAAACATATTTATGAATTAATTTTATAATTTTATTATAAAAAGTTTAAACCGTGTATATTGTATACATACACATAAATTCTATTTTTATTTTAAACAGTCAATTATCTCCGAAATTATTAATGATATTTAAAATATTTCGAGAGGGACGTACTTTGATGTTCTATACACTCTTTAAGGCGCCAAAAAATATGAAGATTATCTTCATTTTTTAAAATAAAATTATATTTTTGCACATAATATGATCTCTCCAATTATTCTGCATATGAGAGTACACTAAGATAGACGTATCAAGAAATTAATAATATTTATGAAAATTTATTATATACTTTATTCTGGTAAATTTTGACATGATGAAATATAAATATCTCATGAACCATTAATTTTTGGTAATTACGTTTTTTTTTCATATCTCATATATATTTTTCAAGATATTATTTAACTGTTTAAAATAAAATAGGGGACACCTTAAATATTTATTATCTTCATCTTGAGAATGTCTATATAATTTATGTATTGCAAAGATGTAACATAACAATATATATATTGATCAAATTTTTATCACGAATGTATAACGAAATTACATAGAATCTTGCTGGTGATAGTGATGGTCAATCATTATCGCAATTTTTTCCTAATTTAAATAATTTAAAAAAAATTGTAGATAAAACAAGGATAACAACATAGCAACGTATTTCGTTATTTCAAAGCATTTCAAAGTACCTATGTCATGTCATACGTATGCAATAGTATGTATCAGTATGATTTGAAGTAGATCATGTCATCCTCCGATTCGATCGTTCAAAAAAATACTTGTGCAGTAACAGAAACTCAAAACACAGTTCAATTTCCTGAAATAATCAACGACAAGATAGACACCGAGAAGTTCTTGCAAGCTGCTCGCGATGTTGTGCGGACTGTTGGTACGTACCTCTATTTTCGATTTTAACCTCAAAGGTTACCGAGGAACCGAAATCGAATTGCTGCTGTACGATTATAAATTAATCTTGCTTTGAATACAACATGACGTGCAACAGAAACAAATTTGTGTTTCAGATAAATTTGGCAAATTATTTGCACCCGTACGACACGACATGCAAGGCAATATCAATGTAAGTTAAATAAGCAATATTCATAAAAACAAAATTATTTACGAGTGTATTAACAGTCTATGGAATTTGAATTTTACATTCTTATTATTGATTGAATTTTACATTCTAATTACAGAAACTCACTACTAGGTATTGTATGGATAAAACAGCTAACTCGACTCTACAAGACATGATTTTATTTGAAAAATCTACCGAAAAGGACCTCATTGCAGTTGATGCCTTAATGTGGTTAAGAAGGTTACTAAACATATTGTAATTGTAAATGTTGACATTTTCAATTATTGAATGGAATCATAATAACTATTTTTATACAGTTATTTATACACAATAATTATTTTTGTAAGTTTTATTTTTGCAACAACTTTACAAATGTTTGTTCTTCAGAACCAAAATCTGTAATTACTGATGTTAGATTTATTAAGTTATTTAATTTATGTTCATTAAAGGTTCTAATTAATTTGAAAAAACCAAAATAACATAACTTATATAAAAAAAAGTAGAAAACTAAGTTTTAATAAAATGTTTATATATTCTAATAAGAATAATCAAACTTGCTGATGTAACATGAAAAAATTAAATCATGTTTTAAAGTTGAAGAGTAATTGGTACATAATTGAATGTATATAAAAAATGTATGTAAAATTTAGACAAAAGTTAGGCCTGAGATTCCATCTAATGACCAAGAATGTCAATATTTACTTATATTGTGTATATATATACATAAGTATATTTCTTTATTAAATCTGCAAGTCCTTTCAATTATATGCTCTCGCATATAAAATTTATCTTTATTTAATGATTGTTACATGATTTTAGGGCCTTACATTTGATTTTATTATTCTTTGAAAGAATCGTGGAGACACATAAAACTGGAGAAGCAACAGAAGATTTAGTCGCATTCTTGAAAGAAGCTTACAAAGAAACCTTAGAGCCATATCATGGTTGGTTGGCGCAACAATTGTTCAATGTATTTATATATTTTTCTGTCTATGTGTCTATAAACTAACAACTTACACAAATTATAATATTGTATTTAAATATTGATTTTGTTATAGCTCTTGTCACGTATGACACCTTCTCGTTCGCAGCTGCTATTAGCGTTAGCCGATGGAGAAATAGGGAGAGAAGAAATTACTTTAAATAATATGGAATTATCCTTAACAAATTTAAGGAAAAATATAGTGGCTTTGGAGACGTTTTACAACGATCATAATCTAGAAGTCACTACGGTAGTATAATATAAAATATGTTAGGGTTCAATATATTATAAATTCAAAAATTATAATTTTAATATTATATCTTCGTTATAGAAAATATTGCCTGAAAAGATACGTAAATAGATTATATTAAAGAAGATATAACGAAATTAAGAGAAATTTTATACGTGTTAGCATAAAATCATAAATTCTCATATATTTCTATAGGTTCCGACCGAGTATAAAAGTAGTTTTTATTCGAATGTAACATATCATTTATATCATGTTAAATTAAGTCTTTTAGCTTATTAATAATGCAATATTTTGTTGTTAAATTGAAAGAAATAAAGTAATATGTATTTATTACAATTAATGTCTGCTATCATCAATCCCATATAACTGTGCAATATAAAATCTTTTAGCATGATGGTCTGCCGACTTTTTTAAAGCTACAGTAGCTGTTATAATTTCTGTAACGAGCAGAAACGCCATAATATTGTTAATAATTGTTTCGCTAAAGTGAGGTTTGGTTTTGCTATCGAAAAGAAGGAACATTTCTAAGGGAAAATGTATGAGAGTAGATATCAGCCAAAAACTTGCCAGTTCTGGAATCTGTATACAGATTAAGAGAATACCTTCAATCCTAATATATATCCATTTGTCTATCGTACATCTTATTGAAATAAATTACCTTCTCTGCTAGGTTTCCAAGATATCCTAAATACAGCCGTATACCTTCCAATACTGATATAACAATAAATACAGCTACAGTTATAAATTTGTACACGTCTGTCAAGTAATAGTACTGTAAAATAAGAAATAATATCTGTATTCTTTATCTCTCTACTGTCAATTTTTTTAAAAATTTTCATTATTTTAATACATACTTACTTTTGCATCTAAATTGATAAGTATTACAAAAAACCATACGGGATACATCCACACATTAAAATACAATGCCATTTGGAGCGGCAAACTAGATTGTATCTGATTCCCTGTATAAAGCAAATATATGAATGATAAAAATATATAATACATAAATATGCCAAAATAATGCAAAAAATTCAATTAAAAGTATTATTAAACCAGAATTAATAAAGTTAGAAATTTTATTAATGTTTTAATTAAGTTTTAAAATTTATTATAGAAATTATATGTATAAAGAATATTCATCGATTAATTATATTATTATTGTCTTAAATCTTCAATCAATATATTAAAAACGTCTCATTAATATAAATTACATTAACTATAAATTGATTTGTGATATTGAAGCGAATGGCAGTAACAATATAGATGAATTAGAGTGACCTAAATATTTAATATTATGGTCTCTCATGGCAACTGCTATCAATAACAATGCATAACATAAGATGCATACCTATATCATAAAATTCCTTTTTTCGATCGTGATATGCCAGACCGGGAAATAAACGATCTGACGCGGTGACAATTGACGTTTTCCACATTATCATTGCTTATAACATGAAATTTTCACGTTCGGAAAAATAACGAAGTTTAAATACACATTTAAAACTGAGTTTGTATTCTAGTTCCTCATACAACCAGTAGCGACAATTAATCACCTGCTACCAGTGTTGCCAAAACTATAACTTCAAATACATAATCATCTAACGAGTACTTAAGATAATAATCGTTATCTAATAAAATTCTAAATTTTTATTGTTTAAAATCTTTGTCATAAAAATCATAGTTTGACATAATAATACTACATATATATATATATATCCTTATTAATATTAAACTAAAGCTAATATTAAAGTATATTATTGAATATTAAATAATAGTGAACAATAATTATATTTTAACAGTATAAAGCGTAAGGATTGATAGATTTAGAGATCTTTGTGTTCTTTATTTTGCTCCCTCTTGAATTAATGTATTTGACATAAAACATAGAAAATCTGTCATATTTGATAAATGCTATTATACAAGACTCATTCATTTTGTTAAATTTAGTGGAGAACATGTTTATAATGTTATATGTACAAGTTTAAAAGTTCTCTCAGAAATAAAGAATCGTAAAAAAATTACAATCTGATGTAACAGTAAGATCAAGTTCAAAACCATTGGAAAACATTTATGGGCACAGTAAATCACATATTTTGTCTATTACTATGATCATTTCTTCCCAGACTTTTTTATGCCGCCAGTGACAAGAGGTCCTTTTTGACTGGCTTTCTTTGCTGCTTCAGCTAGAGCTTTCTGTGCTTCCTTCTGCTTTTGTTTAAAGGCTACATCCTCATCATCCAAAACCTTGGATTCCTTCTTTGGAGCCTTCAACGGCTTCTTCTTACCTCCTTCTCGGCCAGACATTCTAAAATACATAAAAATTAATCACATGTGTCTGATTATCTTTTATTAAAATGACACTGTCAGCTGTAACATTGTATCAGGAATAGTCACCTATAACCTTGTTTATTGTGTAAACAATGTTTTGTGATTACTTTGACATTCCCAGTTAAAAGTTATCATTTTTAATTATATATATATATATATATATGTATTAACTATTCTACACTTTATTTTTAAAATCATTACACAAATTTAATTAATATTTTCTTAAAAAAAATAAGAAAAATTTTTTAATTAGGTATGATTTTCAATCAAATCAGAACTGACCAAATTTTATTTTCTCATTGTTGGAACATAAAAATATCTTCTTAGATAACTATTCTTAGATTCTTAGATTAAATCAATATAACCTTCGCAGAAACGGAAATTAATCAAATCTCAAAATATTCTACAATAAGCGATAGACAATGTTAACAGCTGTGCCATTAATATTATCACAAAATTAAGTCTACAATTCAATTTAAATATAAAGAAAATACTTAAAAGTTATAGATATAATTTATATTAATAAAACAGCGACACACACATACATCTATATAGTACGTAAAACTACTCTTACGACTACGGTTCTGTCAGTATATCACAAACACCCCACTTACTTGCAACTGTTTTAAATTTCCGGATAAGATGGTACTATGATGGTACTAAACGCGAGGTACGAGAACAAGAGGAGACAGATTTCGAAATTCGTTGAATTCGTTTTGATAAAGTTTAACAAATGCCGCTGTACAGCAAATTTTTCTCGAGCTAATCGCACAGATTGTGCTGCCACAAACCGTAAATTTCGAAGCTCGACGATCTCAAGTTTGTTCAGGTCTGTTCCTTGTATATTGCTAGAGAGAGAGAGTCTCTGTTACTTTTCTGTTTTATCATTTTCCTTTTAACTTTTTATCTATAAGTAGCATCAAAATCTTTTTTTATTTAAAACAGAACTAAACTGTTGCAGAATACAAAATATCCAAAGAATTATATACACATAAATATATACATATGTGTAAAAAGTATCTAATAAAAATTCTTTTCTGAGAATTTTTTACTATATACAAGTATAAATTTTTTAAATTTCAGAATTTTGGAATAATTTATAACTCTTTAGAAAATTTCTCAGATATTTTTATACAAATTCGAACACCTCGGAAATAATACCGATAAAGTTTACATCTTTTCTAGAAGTTTTATTATGTGAAATTTGAAATATTCTAAAGTGCCTTATTTTATTATTATGCTTTAATTTTTTCAGATTTTATAAGATGTCATAAAAAATTATAGAATGAGAAACCTTAGAATATTTCAAATTTTATATATATATACAAATTTCTAAGAAAAATTGTAAACTTTTTTTTAATTTTCTAAAAAGTGTTTCAAGTCGTACAAAAGTTTTAGGAAAATTTTTCACCAGAAACATGGCATATCAAATTGTAAATAGAATTCTGTCTTATAATCTATAAATAATGTAAAGGATTTTAAACGCGTTTTTCATTTTAATTCCAGAAAGTGTAAGGTAATTGTGAAAACAACTATACTAGTATAACTTGTGGTTTTTATATAAAACATAACAATTATTTTATTGTTCGAAATAATCTATCAAGATTCATCAGATTATGACAGCTTTTAATGAACGAGGATCTTATTTGGAATCGATTTAAAAATTCATTGCAATGTTGTTCAACTTTAGCAGTTATAAATATGCAAGTAAGTTGTGTACATATATATGTTTTATAAAAACAAATTCCATTGTAACCGTTTGAATTGTCTCTCTTGTGTAAAAGTCACTTTTTCATTATGTTCGATTAACATTTGTATCTCTGTTATTATACCTCACAACATAAAAGTTATATATTATTGATAATTATGAATAAGGGTGCAGTCCCATGGAGCGTATCGCGGATTAGCGGATCGCCAATCACAGAATCGTTCTGTTAGATCTGTTTACAAATTTTGCAAGCAAATCTAACAGAACGATTCTGTGATTGGCGATCCGCTAATCCGCGATAAGCGCGATACGCTCCATGGGACTGCACCCTTACGATATATCTTTTCCACCCTTCTGTTTTGTTCAAAAGTTTGAATATTGGTAGCATTGATGTTATTATTGGAACAAGATTTTCAAAGTTCCCTAGGCCTCTAGTCTGTTCTTTTCCGCTGAACTCCTCGCATCGTTCATCTCTCTTCTTTTTCTCTTCATATGTTGAAGTAAAGAGAAGAAAAGAGATGAACGGTATTTATAAAGAAGTTTCAACGAATAGATTTTATATTACACGTTACAGAAAATTGTTCTTTCTTCTTTTTAGACTATTTAAAAAGTGAAGAAAAACACAATCAAAAAGAATTGTTTGAAATATCGCGCTTCTTTAAAGAAAGAAGTGCGATATTTTTCAAGCCATTCTTCTTGAAAGAAAAATTCGTGTTTCTCCTAAGAACTGTAAAATGAATGGTGGGGACAAAATATTCGAACAGTTCGACCGTTAGCACTCGCGCTAGTCAGTTTCCTTCGCGATAATCAGTAGAAGCGGTCATAAAGTAAATAGGATAAATAAAATTCTTATCACGATAATTAATTGAAATATTTAATACGTGGCCATCAATATTGAAACAATTTAGACTTTTTGTTCACGTAACTTATTTATTATTTTATTTAATAAGCTCGTATATAAGTTAATATGGAATTTTGATTAGAAAATGTGTTTGACGTCAAGGCGTGATAAGAATGTATAGCATTTACTGATATCAGCATCTCTGGTAAAATCTAAAAAGTTTTTTAATACAACAGAATTGAGAAACATCTGATAAAAAATCAAGCGAAATAAACCAAAAATGTTAGAATGTTTATTTTTTTTTTTAATAAAAATCAATGACTTATTCTTAAAATGTTTGCTATAAATAAAATTTATAATTTTTTATAATTATACTTAGAACTTATATTTTTAAAAGCAACTCTTCGAGTTGCGACAATTTTATATTGGCACTGACGAAGTGAAAGGAATCTTAGTCCTTGAAATTGCTTGATAACACAGAAATTAAAAAGACTTCATTACAATTTATAATTGTAATATATTGATACATCCGCGTGATCGTTCCTTATCGTTATTTTTCAAATCGTAATCACAATCGAAGAATCATCAATATTAAAATTTCGCGAATATTTTTTTGTGAACTAATATTTTTAATGCAGTAATAAAACTCCAAATAAAATCACGTTTTGTTAAAACGTAAATTGAATAATGCCATGTATGGTTTAGGATCATTGCACCGAATTTACTCAAAAGCGCATCTCACCATGCCACCTAAATTGGAATTAATTGCCGCAGCATGCGAAAATATGGGCATTGGAGTAAATGGCGACTTACCTTGGCGTTTAAAGTAAGATTTGTTAGTAAACGATATACTTGATTAATTTAGAGAATATTTGAACGAGTGATTCGTACGTAGGACGGAAATGGCGTACTTCACGCGCATGACGACTAACACAAAGCATAAAAATAAAAGAAACATCGTACTTATGGGCCGGCGCACGTGGGAGTGCATCCCCGAAAAGTATCGACCTCTGAAGGACCGAATAAATATGGTGTTAACTTCGCAATCGTTGTAATTATGGGTGAAATAAAAATAATGTAAAAGAAAATTTAATGTTTCAGAAAACAATAGATGTATTAATTTTAGGGATTATGGAGACGACGCGATTGTGTGTAAGAGTATACCTCATGCACTTGACATAATTTCAGGAATGCAAAATGAAGTAGAAAGAGTGTGGGTAATAGGAGGAAGTAGTGTATACAAGGTATTTTTTATATAAATTACACATATATATTTTTGAGAGTGAGAGAGAGAGAGAGAGAGATAATCTGTTCTTTCCTAATTGCACAATATTAGATTTTCTCAATTTTACGTGAAACATACTCGCAGTAAAACGTATCAAGTAATCGTAATTTAAAGTTAAAAGAAAGAGAAACAATTTGATTTGGAAAACATACAGGAAGTGCGATTAAAAAATAGACCTGATAATGCAATGTAAATTTAAACACTAACAACACAAATTTAAATTATATGTAACAATTATTGTTTAATTCCATACTAGAGTGCCATGGAATCTCCTCACTTTGGCCGATTGTATTTGACGCGTATAAAGAAAAAATTTGAATGTGATACGTTCTTTCCTTTTATTCCAAATGATCTGGTGTTAATCGAGTAAGTATTATTATTTCTTTGTATTGGATATAAATGTTCTATATTGCTACTTTACTAATAATAATGATTCCAGAGATCCGACAGTACCACAAGGTATACAGGAAGAAAAAGGAATTGAATTTGTATACGAAGTATATGAAAGAAGATAAATAGCAAAACTACTTCTTTCAATCATTAAAATTATATAAATATAAATATTATTTTTTTAAATGATATTATCTTTGCTGTATCTATAATAAATAAATCAAAGTAGAATATCAAAAAACATTGATGATATTATCAATTATAATTTTGATATATAAATTATATTACTGATGATACTTTTTGTACAATGTGTTCCTGAATCATATATATTTTTAACACCTTTTTCACAGAAAATAAAGATTTCATAATGAAAATTACGTTTATACGTTTAAATGTATAAATACATTAGCCAGGTGGCCATTGCAACTGCCGACCACCAAGAACATGCAGATGCAGATGATACACTGACTGTGCACCATGCTTTCCATCGTTGATGACTAAACGGAACCCATTTGTCAAACCCTTTTGCTTTGCAACTTTATGAGCGACATTCATCAGGTGACCAAGCAAAGGTTCATCCTCATCTTGAGCTTTGGAAAGTTGCAAAATTGGCTTTCGTGGAATTACCAGAAAGTGTACTGGTGCTTGAGCATTTATATCGTCAAATGCGACACACTGTAAATCAGAAATATATACAATAAATTAATATTAGCATTTTACATAAAAACAATATATTATTTAATCCAAGTCAAACTATCACTAATCAAAATATATATAAAAATTAATTTCCTCTCTATATCTATATTTATTTGAATCTACAAGTTTTTTGATACAATAAGTCAACTAATTGAGTCTCTATATATAACTCAGTAAACTACAACAAGTGGTTATATAATAATCATATGGATAACAAAATGAATAACAAATCATTTCAGATAGATAGAATTTCTGCTGTACATACAAGGGTAAATACAATACGTCACGAATAGATAGTATATAAAGTAAATTTATTGTAATGCATAAAAACTTTAGCTATATACTTTTAATGATATGGTAAGCAATATACCTAGCATATAAAATAAGACATGATATTTTCGATAATAAGTCTGATGCAAAACATTTAAATGACGCCGGTAGATCGAATTTGCTATGTAATTCGATGGAAAAAATTCAATTTTATGTGTTATGTCTTCTGTTTACCTGGCTGTCCTCGTAAATAAAATTGCATGGAATTTCTTTACGTAATATCTTTCCAAATATCGTATCACCTTCTGGCGCAGCAGACTGTGCCTTCTCCACCTCGGTCGCCATTTTTCTCAAACTGGCAGAGCAGACCGGCAGGTTGCCACCTACTGTCAGGTGTTTGTACGCATTTATGATGAAATTCGATAACCTCATGTCAAAAGAAGATTATGTGATTATGTGGTCACGATTACCATAAATAAAGTGAATATCGTTAACTGCACGTTACTTTGCGGTTTCGATGCCTCATTTTATTCCTGAATTCTATTTTATTGCGGTCCGAAGGTTGCGATACGTCAGTGCAGCCACGATCGAGATATCGAAGCGCGAGTTTCAAATTAGACAATTGCACTCCAACACTTAGACAATTGGAAATCTAGAAATAGATCACGTATTAAGGAATTATTCGGAATGGATTTCTATTAGAATTATTTTATTTCCCTTAGAAAAAAGAACATAATAGAAATTTACGGAATAATTGAACAATTTCGATTGGAATCCATATATTCTGTATAATTATTTTATAGGTGTACAACATTTTCTTATTTCAACGGATTGCTTTCTATATTTCTTACGATTGTAAAAAAAGAAAACAAAGTTCACTGATGGATACATTGGGGAGATTAATTGTGAGACACGATCTTGCATGTAAAACTATAAAACTTTTATTTCATAAGACAGTCTTCTCTTAATAGTAATTATTCTATTTTCGAAGTCTTAATACAATAATGCACTCTAAGAGGCATATAAATATTGTCACTTATTGCTTTATACACGTATCGTCGAATTGTACATTAATAAAAATATGCTATTAATGATTGCAATGGTTCATGGTACATGCAAAGTATGGCAGTGCGCTTTCTGGTTTTCTCCGGAAGATCTTTAAATCATTCCCGTGTTTCTAATGGGTCGCACAGAGGGGCCCTAGTCTTACAAGAATATAATTCTATTTATAAAAAATATACATAATATCTTGGATTACATTAATTTCGCATTAAACCAAAGCTACATATTACAATCGCTTCCGTATCTCTAATAGGATTTGTCATAACTACGTATATTTTATGTAATTTAATGTAAATGTCGTGCATACAGTTAAACTACGAGGTTGGATCCGATATAAACGAGAATTTTGCTTTGAATCCTAGAGAAGGAAAAATAGGACGATACAATGTTAAGGATGTTTCGGTAGAGTTTTTTTTAGGAGGAAATTTTTAGCCTAAGAGCGTCCTCGAGTCGGTACGGCAGTCTGCAACAAAATGAGCGAGAAAAAAGATTCATCTGTACAACGGATCATAATTAAATTTCTGACGAAGAAGGGGGTTCGATCTGTTGAAATTCTCCATAGATTACGCCAATTCGGGATCAACCCTCTCACAGCTCCATGTGTGTTCTTTTGCACAAGACTTTCTCTGGAGGACGGGAGAGAGTTGAAAATGATAGAGTCACAACGATCGGCTATTAAGACAAGTATAACGGAAGACAATACTCGTTACCTTCTAGAGACCGACGATGCATTACAATTGCTGAAATTGCTGTTCATCTTGAAAACAATTATGGCAGTATCCAAAAAATTATTTCAGATGAGCTGGAATATAGAAAAGTATCAGCTCATTAGGTTCGGCGTCTTCTCATGGAGCAGCACAAAAATGTTCGTCTTGACATCATCAATTTCCTGTGTTGCACTTGAAAACCTCTCTACAACCTCTCTAGTCCAAATTTAAGTTCATGTGACTTTCACATGTTTGGACCTCTGAAAGAGGCATTGGAAGAGAAGCGTTTTGTGAACGACGCAGAAATAGAGGCCTTCATGCACAATTGGCTCACAACACGTTCATCTTCTTTTTATAATGACGGCATTTATAATGATGATGGCTTTTTATAACGACAAAGAAGGTTCCAGTCAAATGAGGAAAATGTGTTTCCAAAACAAAAAATTACGTAAAAAAATTTAAATGTTTTGTATTTTTATTTCATATAAAGAAATTTTTTAAAATTCTCGTTTATATTTGATCCTCGTATTACCACTGAGTAATAACTGCTGTGAAATATAAAAAAAAAAGTTAATCAGAAGTGTAATTTATGACTATAATAGCGTCATAAATAAAAAAGACGATGACTGAAACATTAAGACGTTATTACGTAAATAAATAACATATCAAAAATAATAATAATCGTTTCACTTTCGTATTGTACATTAAAAGGTACACCTAGGATAAATTAACTTAAATATAAACTTATTTCGCAAAATGTTAGATTGTTATATTCACTGTTAATAACTTAATTACGCAAGGTGTAAAAATAAGGGATATGTATAATGACTATTATTTAATACGACGCAACATATTTAAACGCTAGTTGAATTTATAATATTGTAGCATTTATATGCACGATTGTTAATACTTGGATTATAGATATTTAATATATAATCAACGTGTTAATAGTAATTCTATGTATATCATAATAATTCATATTATTCATTGTATTACACTTAAATGTCGCATATACTTTTATTCCTGAATATAATACGTCAGTCTGAGTTTGCCAGTTATATATATAATCCAGCACTAAGTCTAGATAACTTACGGAGCAGTCATTGTACGCCCTCCTTGGAAAAGTATCGGTGTCTTACGGCTTGAGCTGCAGTTATACGACTATGAGGATCAAACATGAGCATGTTCTTTATCAAGTCTAATCCATCTTCATTGAGATCTGGTATTATGAGACTGAGAGGTCTGGGATGTCTGTATGGAAAAGCATTCCAATTGAGCGATACATTCTCTGGCCATTCTTCCTGTGATGGAGTACCCAAAACTCTAAAATAAAACAAGGAAAAATATATATATAGCATAAAGAAATATTATAAAAGATATAAGGTTTATTCTGGAAATATAGGACCAAAAGAATAACTTACTGGAAAATCCTGTCCAGTTGATCACCTTCACTGGTACCTGGGAATAACGGTTCCAACTTGCAAAGTTCTGCTAATATGCATCCGACTGACCAAACATCTACAGGAGTAGCATATGAACATCCTAAAAGTACTTCGGGTGCTCGATACCATTGGGTTACAACCTGAATAGAATATCATTAGGTTTTCTAAATTGTAGTATAAAATGATGCAAGATCATAAAAAGTTGCTCATTTTCTTTGAATCACAGCCACTGATATATTATTCCTTGTTTAATAATATTCAAAAATTAGAGTTAACAATAAAATTATAAATATGTATATATGTAAGTATAAAAATAAATAATAATCGAATATTGATAATAGTAATATTTGTGATTGAGAAGAAATGTGTAATTTATAATTTGTGTACATATTATAATATCTAACACGTACCACGGAAGTTAATCTCATTTCAAAACCGTACGTCTTGGCCAGACCAAAATCCGCGATCTTGATTCTCCCTTCCCGCGTTACTAGAAGATTCTGCGGCTTCAAGTCTCTGTGTATTATTCTATGGCTATGTAGGAACTCCACCCCACAGAGTATCTCTTTCAACATTTGCCTCACAAGATACGGTGGGATACTCGATCGAGGCGAGCTATTCCGATAATGAGCTATGTACGAAGCGAGATCTCTTTCAACATGTTCGAACACCAACCAAAAGGTGATATCATGTTCCGGCCTTTCGAATGTACCATCACCCGATGATATATCGAGATAATCTCCTCCTTGGCAAATATCCAGTAATCTAACCTGGGTAAAGAAGAGCAAATATATAAAATATGTATATCTATACCTACAAAATATAGTATTAATTAATGAATAAAATTCTGATTACGATAGTTTACAATAAAATGCAGAATATTGAAGATCAGTATATATAAAATATGTATTTAATAACAGAAATAACATTTTGATTAAAAAGTACTTACAATATGTGGGTGTTCGTATTGCTCGAGCGACTTCAGAGCAGCAATTTCTCTTACTGTGGATGTAGGCAGACCGTCCTCCGTCAAAGGTATCCTGACTCTCTTAAGCGCTACGGTTTGACCACTATTCTTATCTGTAGCTTTGTACACTGTCCCGTAAGCGCCGTTCCCGATAACAGACAAATTTTCGAATGACGCTCGTTCACGCAGCAAGAAACTTTGTATCGTCGTCTCTTCTGATCTTCCAGAAGGAGCAGAGAGCTCACCTTGTTCGCTGTACTTCATTACAACAGATTTTAACGTCTTGAGCTGCTCTTCTCTCGATGTACTCGGGATCGCATCCGTTGAGGTCGATGCGGTATCACTCTCTTGTGTGGAAACATCCGGATTCGTTTGAGACAATTGTTTAGTCGATTTCGAGGACGTTTCACTGATTAAAACCAATTGCTTCGATGTTGCCTGTTCTGTAACATCTGAGAATGGTTTATCTCCTTCCAAAACGGTCTCTGAAGATATCTCGCTCGTGCTCCATGTCTCGGTACTTTCCACTTTTGTTAGGTGCTTTTCTCCAGACGAATCGGAGGTTTCGGATTGTTTGGGCCTTTTCGAGGCAGTTGGCGCCGATAAATCCGGTTCGAGCTCTGTGCTCGAACGTCGTGACCTACCAGCCATCACAACATCTCGACTTCTACCTGAAATAAAATTTGTTCTTATTGTCGACGAAAATAATAAAATTAGAAATTAAGAATATGTAGTCATTTCTTGGAAAAAGAAAAGAGAAAAACTGGACATTTCTATTTTAATTTTTCAAGGACAGTATTTCTAGGGTATCTTTAGAGAAAGAATTTTCAAGTAATTTTATGTCGATTTTTAAGAATTAGTACATTAGTGCGTTAAAATGACAGAAACAAATAAGAATATTTGCATACAAAAATTTAAAGCTATATTTATAAAATTAAAAGTAATAATGTAAACAAATAACGTAGATAAAAATATGATAAAAAAATTGTTTCCTTCTGATTTAATATACTTATAATATATCACGTGGTCTTCTTTAAAGCTAATGATTTGGATTTAAATTGAGATTTACAATTCAACAAAAAATTCAACTATTTTATGTTGTAGACGCAACAAATGAGTGTAAATTTCTCATAAGAAATTTACACTCATTTGTTGCGTCTACAACATAAAATTGTGAATGAACTAACTTCAATCTTTGTCGGAGATAATTTTACGTATTATCCAATAAGATATAATAATAATAATAATAATAACTTTAGTGTATTAAACAATATTAAATAAATTATATTACATTAAAATTTAATTTATCTCCGTAATAAAAGTTTTTTTCAAAATTTTTGTTCGAATTGAAACACTTTTTCAAAAATACTAAAAAAGTTTACACATTTTTTCTTAGAATTTTGTATACCTATACAATATACATATATAATAGAAAAGATGTAGACTTTCGGCACTTCTGAAGTGTTCAAATTTGTATAGAAAAATCTTTTTAAGAAAAGCATAAATATAATGAACATACAGCCACATACGTAGAATGTAATTTGCAAAAAAAAGTTATATATTTTTAAAAATAATCAATATAAACATTTCGGTTAATATCTTACTATAATACTATTCTTCAGTACAATTTTGAATTTCTAAATATTATGTTATTTACAATAAAACTAACTAAATTTCTATATTTTTTCATTCTTGTTTGCATCTAAGATTCAAACTATTGTCACATTGAAAATTATAATACCGTTTTTAATACCGGATTTCCAAATTCTGAATAATAATAATATAACAAAATTATTAATATTTTTCGATTTACATCATATTTATAAAAAAAAAACCTCTTTAACAAATTTATCGATGTTTTCAAACGATCAGTTTTAATTACTATAGCTAGTATTATATACATGTGAACTATTTCAACAATGGAGAAACCCCTTCCCATGTCATATCAAACTACTTGACATGATTGGCTTGTGTTCTTGAAAATGTCAAACTTCTAAATAATATTTATGTGTATAATAAAAAAAAGAGAGGGGGAAAAGAGAAGAAAAAGAGAATAAACGTTGTAAAATGGAGACTATTATTTTATTATATAGACAAAAAATGTTCTTTTTAAGAAATGTTCTTAAAAAATTATAAAATTACTTAGAAAATTCTAAAATTTACATTAACATTCTGAAAAATTATAAAAACAATTTTGAGAAAAATTTTCATCAAAATTTTCAATGCAAATAATAAACCATAACTATAGTAGCTAAATCCGAATCTTAGTAATAGGTTTTACTTCCGTTTGTTGATCTTGATAATTATCTACGAGATGGTCGACAGATTCATATCAAGATCTGTGCGAAAAATACGTGAGGGGACGAGATGCACAGCGCGGATATCGTGATACGTGCTGCGTGTTTGTACAGTCGCGCTTGCGACACGCGGGTTCGCGTCATGAGGCAACTATACACGGGGCCGGCTCGTTTCTCTCTTTTGCTTGCGTTTTATTAAAATTTCGAGACGGTACCACAAGCAGGACATACGATCATGGCAAGCCGTCTGCTACGCGACATCTGCACCGACACCTGCGCTCATATAATAGCCCGCTATGCCGGCTTCAACGTCGGCTTTCCGGAACATCTTGTGAACGCAATGGAAGCCCTAAACCCCACCAGGGGTCCTTGCCCTTTGTTTTCTTCGCTCGGGTCCAGCGATAGTAATTGATTATCAGATAAATATATTAAACCGTGGTACTCAAGAGTGCCATCTCAAGAGTGGAATTTCACAAAAGAAGAGAAAGAAATATGTGTCAGTTATATTTCATCAGATCATTAAGTCGTTTTTATTACGAATCTCATACAGAAAGAATGATTTTGCTGAAAATCTAAAAATTTAGATAGATACAAATGTAGAAATAAATTTTGTTGGACTATATCAAAATAATTACGTAAAATACTCAAGTTGATTTTGTATACAATTATTTTAATAATTTAACAAAATTATTTTTAAATATATAACTAAATTTTTAGATATTTTTAAATAAAATCGTTGTTTCCATGTAGGATACTTATTCCTAAGCATTTTGCTATTTTTGTTATTCAGGCTACTTTTGTTAGTCAGAGAATAGAATAGATAAAAATTTCAACAAATGGTTGGAATTTATCATTGATACGGCCTATACAGCATGGAGAGAATGATTTTGCTGAAATACTTAAAAGTTTAGCAAAATACAGAAATCTAAAAATAATTTTGTTGAAATAATTGGAATCTCAAGCATGGTAAGCATTGCTGCAAGATGTTTTAATATCCAAGTAACTAATTTTAGCGTCTTATATAATTATTTTGATATCCAACAAAATTATTTTCAGATCTGTATATATATCCAGCTAGATACTTTAGCAAAACTAAACCGTATTTTCCGTGCATAAGTTTGCAGCAATATTGCTACAACGTTGCAATGTCATTTCCGACACGACATCTAATGGCAAGCTATTTTTTTTTATTCAAAATAGATCTCGTGCACAAGCTATGTAAACTGTAAACTATTGGTTATAAATGATGCATGTCTCACATTTGACACGGTTGCGTGAATTTTGTTGCTTCCATCTGTGACGAGGAGTTGAATAAAAGAGGAAGCTGGAGATATTAGGCCAAAGAGATATGAAGTTACGATAGAAAAGATCCATATGGCATAATTCAAATGATTTAAATAGCCGGATGCCGAAAAAAGGCACCCGCCTTCATTCAGAGGAAATAATAAACTATACTGTTATCACTTCTTCTAATTTCTTAGTGGCACATGGCTGTCGTTAGATGTTAGTTGTGGGAAAAGTCGACAGAATACAGATAATTTTTAACGTCATTTGATTTATCTGTGATATATTGTGATGTATTATATTTTGTGAAATATTGAATATCACAAAATATAATACATTCTTTTACGAGAAAAAGTTTTTAAACTTTTCTATTTATAGTCAAATAATAATCATATTAATAAAATATTTTCACTGCATTATGTTCAACAATTAACAGACATAATGTCGAATATTGCAGTATACGAAGAGAATAGTTATGCTGAAAAGTACTTGAAAATTTAGATAGTACAAATCTGAAGATAATTCTATTGGATATCAAAATAATTATGAAACTTTAATTGCTAGAATATCAAAACTTCTTGCAGCATTGCTTGTCATGAGTTTCCTATAATAATTATTTTAATGAGATCCAATAAAATTATTTTAAATCTGTATCTATATTTAAATTTTTAGATATTTCAGTAAAATCGTTCTTTTCGTATACTTTCGGAGGAGAACGCTTTGCAAACGGATGTACTCTCACGGCTTTGATTAAATTCTTCTATCAACTTCCTCTCACGATAAGAAATTCTAACTAGAAAAGCCGAGCGGAAGGAAGGAAGAAGTAAATGAACGAATAAACGAAAGAAACTGACTTTTATATCAAGAGAAATTTTTTTTTTACAATGTCTGGCATCGAGTTAAAAAAGGAAATAAAACGGGATGTTCGTAGATGTAAATTTTAAGGAGGTGCATTGTGGAAAAAATCTGGACGGCGAGATGTGTCGCAAAGTGAAAGAAGCGAAAGGAAAAAAAGGGAAATGTATGGACGATTCAGGGAACTAGAGAAAAATAACATGTCTTCGTTCTGGAGGCGACCAGTAACTTTGTATGTACAGAGCGGGTTTCCATACGGCATTATCTCGAGACTACCTTCCTGGAAGAGGCAGATGTTTCTATACGGTTTCGTTAAACATCAAGAAGAAGAAACAGTGAAGTCGATGAAGCATAGTTTAGCAACATTTAAGAAAAAGAAACGCATTTCATGAAGATGGAGGCATATCACTTAGTCTGTTTTATGATTACTTTCCGTTCAATTATAATAAAAATGAACCGAAAGTAATTATAAAAACAGACTAAGTAACATGCCTTCATCTTCTTAAATAGTTTTTCTTAAATGTTGCTAAATTACATTTTCTATTAGTAGACGCAACGTGCGCCAACAATTTATTTTCTCTGGTAATATAATGTAATACACTTGTAAATATATGTCTGCGTATTCTGCACATGTTGGAACACATAGGGGAGGTTAAAGGAAATATTACTCATTCTATTACCGTGTATCTTATATTAATTTAATTGGATAATTTGGATGATAATCGTACAAAGAATATACGTTCTGTTGTAAAGTCTTTAAAATCATTAAGATCGCAATTATGAGGAACGTTCGATCGGTATTTTACGTTTTATCTCTGCAGAAAATTTACGACATAAGATCACGGTATTTATTTTGTTGCCAACACTTTTCACGTAATTTTCAATAAATCCATTGAAACGTGATTTCCAAAAGTTGCCGTTTATGCTGCAAAAAATTGCATACTAGTGGAAGTTTACAAGTAATATGTCTGGGTACTTTTAGTGTTTAAGAATAGACATCTATCTTTCCTTCTTTCCGAGAAGTCTTCCTTTTATTGTCTACAGATCCTTTTCTGTATACTTATGTCCCTTGGTGAAATACAATATTCTTCTATATATATATATATATATATATATTGTTACATCAGTGTCACGTAAAAAGGACGAAAATAGCCCAACAAAGTTGACGTAGTAGATAAGCAGTTGGGACGCGGGAAAACTGATAACTCGAGAAGTCTTCGTGCTAGATAAACAACTGTACGCGAAAGAGGATGTCCAATGGAGTACAAAAAGATGTTTAACTGAATCTTGACTTAACCGTCTAAACCGAGACGCGCTATGACATATAGACTTGAGATGTGAAATCGCGCAATGCTCGTCTTATTGTTAGAAAAACACGACTTCCGCTGGCAAATTAGATAACGTATAAAAACTTTCGAACATTGGAATGCCGAGTTACTCAATCTTCTTATCATATTACTCGACAAAAAGTACACTCAATGGCATACACGCGCGCGGCTCAGCAGAATTTCCGTATAAATAAATCCTAAAATGGAAAAAAAAAAAAAAATGCAAAGGCAGGCAACGTTCCCATTCACGTTATTTGTCAGCGTTTTATTTTAAATTTCCGGATAAACCATCAACATTTAAATGCTACGATTAAAAGACAGAAAATATAATTAATAAAAATATAATTTACAAAAATTGCGTTTATTAGAAAAGGGTCGCTTAAAAATTTTCTTAATCTCTCGTCCCAATTGTTGTGTATCTCGAGAAAAAGAAAAAGTGAGCGCACTCTGTTAATGATGCTCGCAATAAATTATTATAGCGTTAGGTGTTACCCTACAGGAAAATATATCGTTTCCTATTATTTGGAGTTTAACTCATTAGATTCCTCTTGACGGAATCATCAAAATGTCACGTCGCCCTGCCACGCGGCTTCCGTAAAGTCACACGTGTCACGATTATTTACTACACATTGCGTAATGCGTATTGTAAGCGGCATAGTGTAAGTAGCATAACGCGTAAATCGTGCGTTGTGCCTCAATTGCAACGTAATTGAAGACGCATTTACGGCCCATTGTTTGCAAAGTCGAGCATCAACGCGCGTAGGTCCACGTTGGATGAATGAACAACTACATGTGAATAAACTGATAAAGTACACTGTGCTCCATTAATTCATCATGACCGGATAGCAATAAGCTTGAAACCTCTCTTAAATCTCGATAAATACTGCATTTTGTTAAAAATAATGTGTCATCTTACTAAACGATCCTCGAGATCGAGTCTGTTGACTTTAGGATGCACAAAAGAGGTCAATCACTCGAAATGCAAGTCGTCGATTATCTTATCTCAATCCGGACATCCCCACGCTACGAGAATAAAGATAAAAAAGTACATAAGATCAATCTTTCACATATCAAAGAATTATTGCTGTAAATGTAAAATTTTGATATCATAAAAATTGCACGATTTAATTAAATCTAACAATTAGAAAATTGATCACAAATATAAAAGAGTATTCAAATAAATTCATAAGTTCGAGCCACAGAGTTATGCATTTTTGTGTATTACAAATATATTGTTGTACTTTTTACATTAAATATCATTATACTTTTAAAATTATTTAAATTAAAAATGTTAGAAAGAAAAAAAATAGAAAGTCTCATAGAAAAAGAGATTATTACATTGTTATACGTATATTACAATTATTATATTGGAAAACCAAATGAAATGTTATTATTGAAGTTTTTGAATAATCAGCATTCAATAAAATTGTCGAGACAAAAAATTCCATTCCTCATGTGGAGAAAGCTTCATCGCGGAAGAACGTTGTGACGGTCTAATTAGAAACTCGAATAATTTATGAGTGCCACATCGTCCTATTCAATTAAGGACGCTGAAAATACATCTTTGACGATATTCTGGGCTCTCGTTTGCTACGCTAGGCTACCGAACCGAATAAACAGGGTGTCGCTGCTCCTATAGATTATCCGTGGGATTGACACTACTATATGTACTAAAGTCTTTCATGCAACAAACTTGCTCGATGCTCTCATTCACTTCTATTTCTAGAACGAAAAATCGAGCATAAAAAGAATACTACGAGAATTAGGCATATTCAGTACTGCAGCATATCGCTTCGGTATCCAGGAAGCTGAATACGATCCACACCTTCCATAAAAATATCCGTTCCAAAAAAAAAATTTTTCGTTAAATTGTTAATTAATTTTACTGTTTAAAATTAATATTTTTTTTGTAAAAGTAACTGGTATTTGTGTAAGAAAAAGTCAACGATAATTAAAAAAATTTTTTTAATTTTATATAGTAAAAAAAGTCTTTTTTAATTAATTCATAATAATATTTTCCGATATATAACAAATACATATATTTATTTTTTTTAATAAAATATATTTTATTACATGTGATAGATTTATTAACTTTAAATTACATATATATAAATATTTGAATATTTTATGGAAAGTTTAATTGTATCCTCTTATAAAATTCATAACTTCCAAATTGAGATATAGAGATATTATTATCAAAATAAACAAAATTTATTTTTATTCTAAGTTATTCATTCGAGTATTAATTAGAATTTTTATAAATAAGAAATTTGCAGATAATTATTGACTACGAATAATTTTGTAATTATTGACTGATGTGTAAAGTTCATATAAATATACAGGTTATCTACAAATGTGCAAGTTCAGTGACGCCTTATCATGGAAGAATCATCATATTTCTCAGATATGAAACTGCAAGTGCTGCACTTATGCGTCAGAATGTGTAGATTTGAATGAATGCGATATGTCGATCTTCTCGGAATACTGTTCAGCATAAATTATTCATTTAGAGTTGGAATGAGCTAAGTAACAGAATTATCTTTTATGCTAAACGCGTTACGTTGTCAAATAACGCGCACGTCAATAATGTGAAGAAAACAAATCGGCGAATTATTTCGATATTTCAATTCTTTAGTAATTTATTAATTTATCGCTTTTTCATTCACACATCAATAAATATATTAATTTTTAAAATGCATTGCTCCTTTTAAGTCGCCTCTCAATAATAAAAATGCACAAAACTTTTTATCTATATACGATAAAACGATATCTAGCTTCTCTATAAATGTTTCTAAGATTCTCATCCGAGTATCTCAAGTATCATTTTTATCATTCCTTAACATTCGATTTAACATTCGGTAAATCACAAGGGTATACCTGAGTAACACTCAGGTGGGCATCTGAACATAGTCGAGGCATTAACGGTCACGTGATTTCTCTACGCGTTTCTCTACGCACACCGTTCGTAAACAAGAGGGACGCACAATGGCGGCGGGAGTAGGGCAAACCAACCCCGTTGCCGAGCTGCGCGCTTCTTGTCTTATCTTCACACATGTTGACGCATTCCACACACTCATCCTGCGTTTCACAGATATGCTATCCGTAATCCCATCGAAATGCATTTCTCACAATGAATATTACGAAACACGATGATAAATGAAGACTGTACGTTTTGCGTGAGAGAAGAGAGAAAGAGAGAAGTGTTAATTATTCTTTAGACTTTGGATATAGATTCCCTAGGTCTTTCGAAAATTATGCGCATTTGAATGACATACGACAAATAATAGGAAAACGTATGACAAAATGCGTTTGACGATATATTTAACGCCGAGGACACACCAAATGCCTTATATTCTGAGAAATACGTAAGAAAATTTATAAGCTACAATTGAAATTTATAAAGCTAAACCAGTGAACAGACCAACTGAAAGTAACATAACATCAATGTTACAATTTTATATTTAGCAGTGTAACTGTTATGTAACATGTGTTTTAATCCATTTTTAAACTGTTAATTGATATTTTATTAAGAATTGAATATCAAAGCTGTAACATCTTAAAGCTATAACGCACAATTCAAGAAAGAAACTTATTTTCGTATGATAATTTACCAAACATTTTGGTACTTTCGATTTACAGATTACATTCTTTCTCACTCGCGTGTAGGAAATTGTCGGATTGTATCCGTGCGTTAAAGTACTTATTATCCAACACGATTTTGTATTCAAATCGTGACTATTATTTAAGAGTCTACGAACACAACCTGATCGTTTTTGACGTTGTGGAATTTCCGTTCATCAACGCGAGATCAACAAGAAAAGCTCATTTAAATCTCGGTGACTCTCACGCGCGATTTCTCATTGGAATCCCGTGGAGAAGCGATTGGCGAACATTCGCCACGACCATCAAACCAGCTCGTCCAATCATTGCGTGAATTTCGGTGCCGGTGGCTTCACACGCGAAGATAGGTACACACTGTGGGATCCCCCGCGTTGGCCGCCAACGCAAAGAGAAGAAAAACTACCGAAACCGGCCGCTCATATTTCACCGCGGAGCTCTCCTTTGGAGAGGCAATGGCATAGGCACGACCTGTCTCTCTCTCTCTCACTTCTTTTCTCTTCCTCTTGAAAAGTTCGGCATCTTTCACGCGTTCCAGCAACCCCAAATCCCGCATTCCGCGCTTACCTACCTACCGACGCTGAGGTGCTGACCTCCTGCGAGAGGAGCGAAACGGCGGAAACCCGTGACGCTGCGTACACACCACAGAAGGCGAAGAAGAAGAAGAGGATGAAGATGAGATAGTGAAGATGACGAATGCACAGAAGACAGAGAACAAGAGTCAGTCGGACGGACGGACGGACGGACGGCGGGACGCCGCGCGCGAGATACAACAGACAACACAAACCGAAACTGTATGCACGGCCCAGGCGCGCGCCGGAAATGGTATCAACGAACGCCCCGGCGTATACGGCACTCGCTCGTAAGCACTCGCGCGAGACACAACGGGGTTATGAGCCGCACACAGGAGGCGACGACACGTCACGCACACCACAGCCCGTTCGCCACTCACAACCACGGTCGCCGCGCGGCCGACGAATCGTCAGGCTGCGTATCCGGCGTTGAGGCCGGTATACGAGAATCCGACACAGGCCGTGGGTCAGGCTGTATAGAGAACAACCGAGTCTCGCCACGCCGGTCTCAACGGATCCGATCAGTTGACGGCGGGCCCTCGAGCGGGTTGGCCGGTTTCCGAAGGGATTGTTCGTGGCTGCGATCTCTATGCAGTGGCCTCTCTCTCCTCCCCCCCTCCCTCCCTCCCTCCCTCTCTCTCTCTCTCTCTCTCTTTACAACTGCCGCATACCGTCCTATTTTCCAGGCTCAAGCCACGATCGGATTACCGGAGAGTAAGCGCACTCCGTTGCTCCAAAAAAAAAAAAAACAGGGGAAAGAAAGAGGGGATAACTCCGAAGATAGCTCGAAACTTTGAAGCTTTGAACTTATACTTGCGCACTTAGAGCGTGGATACAGTTTTAAGTTGAGACCTCAATTCTAAGCTTAGTCCTAATTAAATTGAATAAAATATTCCGTAAGTGTTGTACTCTTCGTTGAATAATCGTACGCATAGCCTGTCATACTTTGCACTGTTGAGATATTTATCTATGTGTTTTTACAAAGTTCATTATTAATATATATAAGAAAGTGGAAGATATCGAGTCCCCTCTTTGGCATACATATACTTCAGTTTAAATGACCGAAGAGTGTAATTAATTTGATATTAGGATAAGTGTGTATTTGCATGTGTTGCAGATTTCTGTACCCTTGAATTACACGAGGAGAATCGTGTTGACACATGATGCTATTTATAGATACACGCCTTTCGCGAGCGTATGCGGACTCGTGTAATTGATAGAGACGATATTTTCAATCTTTCGCGGTTAATCAATTATAGGCACCAAATCTAATCAGTAATTTGTAATTGCCGTTATGTGTTCGTTACATCAATGATATCGTAATTTTGCAAATGCACACTGATGTGTAGGAAACCGGTTAAATGCCTGCATATGATCGATTTTTTAATTTGCTAGATGAATGTCACTACATATATTATACATATTATATAAAGTAGATATACATATATAAACAATAAAACTACATAAGTTATAAAATTATATTTATTATGTATATACATATATTTAAATATATATGTATATATGTATTAACAATATACAAAAGCAATAAAAACTATTATCATTTATTTATCACGATTTATATGTAAAAACATTTACAACACATCAGAAGAAATTAATAAATTCTTTCTCGTTTTATTTTTGAAAAAAATAATATTTTCTAAAGATTATTAATATTAAATAAGTTTTACAAACACATGTATATGATTTATAATTCTCTCTTCTCTTTCCCGTACATCTAAAAAATCTTAATTACACGTATACACACATATGTATGGGAAATACAAATCTCATACATGTTTGAAGCTTACTTTAATATTAATAATGTAGGAAAAACTTTGTTTCTAAATATATAATTTTTTTTTTGTTAATATTGCATTCTTTTTACATTATGTTCTAATCGAAATAAGTAGTAAAAAAAACTGACTAAGAAGAAAGAGAAAGAGAAAAACAAACTCATAATACTGAAGAGCAAACAGAGTCGATATTCGCCCGTATATACTTACATATTTATGGCCGTAGTAAGTGATCCCTAAAGCGGACGGCGCGTCGTTTAAATAGGCTTTACAAGCGGCGGAGAACGTGTAATTTTTCGTCATCTCGCGGAACCCTAGTTTGGGAGGCGCTGGCCGGGAGAGAAAGGGAGGCACGCCGCTGCGCTGTTTCGAAGGCCCACGATCTCGTGAATCGTGTTTCGGAAGGACGAGACGCGCGCCCGAGTCGATGTATACGGTGGCACGTTCGAGTTACTGAATGACCGCGCACGCGATACGCCATGGATTTATATGAACGGAGGAAGATTGCAATTTCCCAGAGATACGTGGAAACGCATGACGTTTCGATGTGTAGTACCTGCGTCTATGGTAGAGGAATGTGATTCACGACGCTCAATGAGCTATCCCAGAGTAACACGTCACTCGGTTGAAGTTTAAAGTATTAGTCGGGGGCGATTCTTGGACGGTATCCAAGCGATTGGATGATGTCGGATTTTCTTCCGGGAAAATGCAATTTTACGATCGCGGAAATGTAGATTACAAACGTTTCGGAAAGCGAGCCATTTGTCAAATACATATTATATCTGTCGATTATTTTCAGTATTTATTTCTTCTATCGCGAGAATTCGGAAATATGTATATTAACAATTCAAGTATACAATGCGTTTTGATGAAAATAAAGTTGACACTAAGAAATATGTATGCAATATCCCAGGATATACAGGGTGTCTGATAATAAGTGTAACACTACTTCAATGAGTGAGTTGAACTGAATAAAAACATTCTGCTTACTATTTAGTGATTTTTGTAATAATTAATTAATAAAGATCCACAAATGAACGTACATCCATACGATTTAGCGACAAAACACAATTTATCGTTGCTACAATCGCGGTTGTTAGAAATGTTCCTCTCAATGTCTCGTTATACACGCATAACAACCATATAATCGACTGTCTCTTCTTCGGCGTGTCTTTAAACTTGCCGTTGAACCGCGCGGATGTATGCTGATTCGTAGATCTTTATTAATTAACCTCTGATTAATTTCTTATTAATTATTTATTACCTTATATTTATTACACGTCTGTATTAACTCAGGAATGGTGTTACGCTTATTATTAAACGTCTTATATATAGAAATAAATGAAAGTAAATGTTTGAATGTTAATCATTAATATTAATAATATCCGTTTCTATTAATGTAGATTAATTTTAATCTTGGTTTAATTTATTTTCTCTAGGTCAAAAATTTGGAAAAAGTGAAAGATAAACCAAAATTAATAAATATTTTAAGCTATTAAAAACACTAATGTATTATTTTATTTAATGTATGATTGTAATTAAGTTTATTCTGTTTGAATAACGTAAAAAATATTAATTTACATTTTGGCCTCATCTATATCAATAATTTTGATAATCAACAACTTAAATTTTTCACAAATTTTATTCAGAAAATAGAGTACTTTCCCATCGTAATATGACACCGATTATCAATGAATACAGAGAATTACTATCGCGGGGATTTATGTATGTATGTTTATTCATTGTAGGATCATGAATATCCTGTAATTCTCGTTGTTCCGCGAATGATGGTAAAGTTCTACCGAGTATATACAAATATTAGCATTTAGTCTTACAGGTAATGTAAAACGCTTTACGTAGGCTTACTAGTGATTGTAAAGTATTGTGATTCTAAAGTATTGTCTAATGTACTATTATATTATATATCCGAAATGGTTTATTTATATATATATAATGAATAATTTACAATAAATAATTTGTGAAATAGAGTTTGTATTGATTAAAGCTACGTTATGAAACACACTGCGTGGTTATGGATTGTCTAAATAAAATTTGGTCATAATAATAACGAGTATTTTATTTCAATGTTACTTTTAAACCTGCCACGTGAAAGTAAGTGAAAGAGTCTCTCTCTCTCTCTCTCTCTCTCTCGTTCATTATAGTTTTTATATTCTATCGTGACATTAATGGCACGTAAAATGATCAGAACTGCCTGTTTGTAACCGCAAGACGGGACTTTAGTATCGTCACGCTGCGGAGTCGCATGCATATTCCTGGGAAAATTAGCGACGCGACATTACACATTCGTCATCCTGCGCCTGACACTATCACCCACGGCGGGAAGTAAAGGAAGTGCGGCGGCTTCGACGACTATACGCGCGGGCAGACAGGATCTCTCTTCCGTTATTTCAACATCCGCGTTGTAAAAAAATCGGAGGTCTGTCGTTGTGTCAAGCCGGGATCCCGCTTTCAGGAAAATCCTATCAAAGGAAAGGGCCGCTTAGAGGAATTCTGATGTACAAGTCTACGGTGCACTGAAACGTCTCGCTCGTAAGACCTTCGCCGGAATATCTCTCTTCGGAGCGTACATAAATATATTAGCAATATACGGGACTGTTGCATTGAACAATTTAAAACTTAAAAGCGATCATTTTTTATATATATTTGAATATGTATGAGAGAGAGAGAGAGAGAGAGTAATTATCGCTTTTAAATACATATGTATATATAGATATATGTATGTGTATATGTGAAGAAGGACCGGGGAGTTCAACAGCCGCGTTAGCATGCCGAGGATGCGCGGCGGTTATGCGCTTTGAAGACGAAAAGAATCGAGATGATGGTCGGTTACGAACCTTCATCCGCAGACCGCTTTGCTAAATAAAGATTATTTACATGCATATTCCTACAATAGTGCCGTTCTCTGCGATCCGCCAGTGCCAGTGAATGATTTTAAATAAGCAGAGAGCAGATATGATAGGAATCAGAATATGTAGCTTGGTATTCGAAAGATAATTCCCAGACTGAATCATATTACGATTACAGTTTTATCGATGCGACAGTATTGATAATAATAATAAGATTATTGTTTTATATACTAATTAACTACGTAATTATACACTCCGCCCAGGTTATACGAGCAAAGTTTAACTCTTTGCCGGCAAATAGGGTTTTTAAAGATATCATCGATAATAATTGTGTAAATTTTGGTAGATAAATTTAAATCTATCAGAAATAAATAAAATACCAATTCACACACACAATTTTTAAGATGGTAAAAATTCGTTGATGCTTTGACAGGTATATTAGAAATTTTCAGATTGTTATATAATCCGAAACAATAAAAAAATTTGCACTCTCTCTCTCTCTTTCTCAATCGCTATTGTTGACAGAAGAGTTCGAATTTATGTTGCCAGCAAAGAGTCACAAAATTCGTTTTAATTCCGTCGCAAAATGAGACATTATCCATTCGAAAATAGGGGACACGAGATTCCCATGGCATTCTAGTCGGCGCCGGCGCGACAAGGCAGACATCTCGCTAAACGTTTTACCATTCTAACCACTCGTCTTTATCAGTAGCACAAACACGTGATAAACCTCTTAATCAAGCCGCTATATTTACAGACATCCAATTCTATCTCGAAATAAAAGCGTGATAATACGCGTATTATCTTCACACCTCCGCGATGCATGTTTGTACGGAACTTTTCGAGATTCAATATAAAAAACTACTCCATTTGTACCATTTTCATCAAGATCGATCACGTTTGACGAATTCCCTCTGCCGATTCACGGTATATACATACATTCTGCGAGACGCATACATGGAACGAGAAAGCGATGCAAAAAAGAAAGGAGCAAGGTAAACAAAAGAACGCACCAGTGCAGCTTCACTGCATCCTCGGATGCGCTTGGCGCAGCGGCCAGACAATAATGCAGGACCACGTGTTTGGCGTTGGACGCGTCCGCAGAGCGGATGGCAGACGTTCCTGGTGAACCCGTCGATCGTCATCACGGCCGTCATCACGGCCCCGTCGTCGTCGCCGAAGGTGGCGTCAGGTAGCGAGGACCTGCGCTTCTCCTCGCGGCGGGGTCCTCTTTCGTGGCCTTCTCTTTCTCACGCGGCACTGCGACGAGCGTGTTGCGCGCTCCGAGACATGAATGGAATGCTTCCTTCGGCGGGCGGTGCACGCGAGAGACGGCTACGAGTCTGGAATGGAATGGGCAAAGAGGCTCCAGCACGGGTCTGGCCCAGGAGTGGGGCCTACGATCGCCGGGCCCTTTCCAGGGCTCGGCTTAACATCAGGGCTGTAGCTATCTTTTGTGTCGAATCATACGTTCAAGCGTGACTCGCGCGAGTACCTATGTCAAAAATGTTGGAAACAGAATTTTTCAGGACACATTTGTAAAAGTAACTTAACATCGATGTTACAATTTCACATTTAACAATGTAAATGTAAAATATAACACATGAGGTTACACATCAGTTACAGTGTTGAGTGTGAAATTATATAACATTATATAATGTTATGTTTTACTTTTAATTAGTGTTGACTAGATTTCTACTTGCTGTTGAGTTAAATAATAAAACGAGAACATAGAGAAAATAAGACGTTAAAATGTTAAAACTTGATCGCGAATGTAGTAATAGAATCGATAGATATCGTCTTTTTTTTATTTAAATTATGATATTAAATCTATGTTTCCTTTTTGTGTTGGATCATTTCAATTCAATGTGCATGTAATATTTTTTTATTCTTTATCATAGTAAACAAATCGTTTTAACAAATAAATCGACAAAAGATTCCTGATTGCTGAAGTATATAAGCTATTTTTAATAGAGCATGTATAATTATTGCGTTTCTTAGCATTTCTTTATCAAATGCTGCATTATTCTTGCAATCCCTTCTAGAACAGCGAACATTGTTATTCGTCGACGAGCCAAATATATCGGCAGATTGAAAGAGGACTTTTGCTAATTTTCGAAATTTATGATTTCTTCAATTTCTTCAGTTTATAGTATGATTATATCATAGTATGATGGAATACACAGCTAATTTGAGTTTCCGCAAAGACAATAAGCATTTATAAAGCGAAATCTATTTTCGGATTGATGTTTCGCGAGTATATTTGAGACTAGACAGTGGAGAAAAAAAGGCAAATGATAATCTTACACATATCCAAAGTGCTGTCTCCATAAAATTGAGTATTTATGTAACAGCTCCGTTTAAAATCAGAAGAATAATATCGACGACTATAAATCAATTTTGACTACGTGATCTATTTTGATGCTAAAATTGAGCATCAAATCAGCATGAAACGTTAAGATCTCACCATACATGCTTTTACTCGGCGCGCGCGCGCTCATCGCTCAGAGAGGAGGACAAATGTCCTTTATTTATGCACCTCCCTGTGGATGCCCATAGGTATAATATTTAATTGACCTGTATTTCTGTTAGCTTCACTTGTATTCAAATTTTCGGCATAAGAAAGTGTATGTCGTTGTATTCTCTATACGTGATCAAAATTCGTAGTGGCCAGGCGTTCTACGTCGAAAGTATAGGATTGAAAAATCTAATATATGTCGCGTGTGTGTTATTGATTGACCTAAATGTACATTTGATTTCTCATTGATAGTCTGACTTAAATGTTCTTTTTCTTTTATTCGTTTTGCTGACAATCATAAATGAAGATATTATTAATAACAATATTTTTTACTTTTTAGCGTGAAACATTTAAATATAATCTTGCGGAAATGTAATGTATTTTAAAAGTAAAAATATTAATAGCATAAATATATTCTTCTAAAATTAGCATTAAAAAAAACATTTAAAAAATTAAAAATATTATTGAACAGAAATTATAAGAATAATAAATAATAATAAGGCTCCATAAGTATAAAACAAAATAGACACTTGAAGAATTAAGAGCTAGTTATTTATATAATAAGAAATTATAACTTTGTGTAAACTATTTTTAGAGAAATACAATTTTTATTGTGTACATAAAGATATACATATTGTTAAATATTATTTGATTAAATTTAAACTAATTTCTTGATTTTAGAGACTCTATAGTATAACGAAGATGTGTCACAAATCATGTAATCATGACATTTGCTGATTGGTTCAAATAAAAATTGTATTTTTTTATGTTTAATAAATGATATAACTATTATAGAATAATACAATAGTCAATGTTTTTGTGTTTTAAAAATAAAATTTATTCTATCTTTATTTATTATTATCATTAGAATGAAAACAATATATATAAACATACAAAAACACACAGATTATACTATAAGATCCTGCTTAAATTAAATAATATTATGTTATATTTAACTTCTAAGTGTCAGAATGTATTATTTTAATACACAATGTGTGATTAAAGAAACAATGTCTATGATCCCATTTATGTGATTGAATTGCTTAATTTCAAAATCAATGTATATACTTATTGTTAGTAAATAATAAATAAAATTTGGATCAAATTTTATTTTATTTTTTAAATTGTTTAATTCTATTGTTTTAATTAAATAGAAGAAAATCTATAGGAATAATTAAAAATAATTCAAATTGGACATAATTTGATATTATATTATATGAGTAGTGTAAACTCAAGTTCTTTAGTCGGCAACTATAAATGTGCTATAAATTATCATAAAAATTACTGTTCTGTATTTGTAAATGACTAACGCTGCATCCATTGATGATTAGGAGACTTTTTATACTCGTCATTCTGTTATTCAAGCAGCTTGCGCGGAATTATCCCGTGTGACGAACCGAGTGATGCATCTAACGCCGCCTGTTTCTATAGTGCAGTAACGCAGTGACGCATACTACAGCCAGATGACGTATGAATCAATGATCATTATTGTCGCCCAATGGAGTACTATACTTTATACTGTTTCGCGACAAATCAGAAAGGCGATTAACAATCAACTGAAATCCAAATAAGAGGGCGTAGAAGATATCTCTTTATTTACTTTTACGAATCATTATTATGCTTTTTCTTATAATCAATCAATAAGATATTATATTTACAAATAACAATTTATAAATTTTGAATAATTTTTTTGGTACAAAGAAAGAAAATCCTTTTTTAAATGTATTTTGGGGCGTTGAGTTCCAATCAGCGGCTAGAAGAATTTTATTATGTCGAATTTTTTTAGATATAACTTTTATCCAAATAATGTGAGTGCGATAAATGATAAACAAGGCTGACGTTTCTTCCAGTAGAATTTAGTGAGAAATGTTATCATTATTTTAGGACGAAAACATGCTAGGCGATTAATGAATTCTAATATGTGAAATTGATCCAAAATTATTATATGTAAAAACAAAAATTAAACGTTCAACACTTTTGATTCATTTTTTTATTTCAATAAAATTTTAGTATATATTTGAAAAATATCTTTTTACATCTCAAAAATCAAATCTAATAAATATATTTTGATAACAGGTTTGGCCGAGTGTCCAAAATTATTCTAGAAATAGTCGTCATATGTTTTTGTACAATATCTTAAATTAGTACAATTAATTTTAGAAACACTTGTTTTTGCGTGATCCTTTCAGTTTTATTACTGTTTCAAGAAGCACAATGAGAAGTGTGCCATTCATTATTGAGAATGTTGCGTCTCGTAGGATAATTAAGGTAAAGAGAATTAGATAGCGAGTCCTTTAATCTTCGTTGCAATGGATGATGCTATACGTAACACATTCTACGTAGAAAATACCTGGCGACTGTAGAAATAGAGAGAGGGATTGAATTCCGTTAGTGCTGTATAATGAGGGCCCGGTGTACCGACAAAGTAACTATTTTTTTTTTTTTGCTACAATAGATTCTCATTAAATTATTCAAGCCACTTAAAAGGAGTACGCATATTTTATTTGTAGATTGTTTCTGATAATGCACATAGTGGAAATGTGAATTTAATGTGTATTTTATTTTTGAATGAAATTAATTTTTATTTTTAATCTTTGAGTCTATCGTTTTATATATAATTTCATTGACAATTCAAAATTGAAGAAATAATTATTAATTATAATATACTGGTATAGAAAAATGTAGTAAAGAAGTATATAATTCTTAATTGACACAAATCATTCTCAATATTTTATTTATAATATATTTACAATTAAATTGCAGAACGAATAGATCTGCAATGGATTATACGTGAAAATATATCAAGATACTTCCAAACATAATCAAGATAATGCTATAAGGCTGTCTTAACGTTGCACTAAGGAACACCTGGAGATCATCTACACCTGGTTGTTCATAGAGCTCCTTTCATCGTATTTCGGCGTAGTATTTCGAGAGGGACAGAGACAGCACAATGAACCGACTGTACGTAGTCCTGCAGGGAACATATCAATATGCATTTTAGCTTCTTATCGCTGCCTTAAAATATTGCTTTAATACTTTTATTTTGCAGCGTTACTTTGCAGTAAAATCTTGCATAATTGCGGATTATTTGTAAAACTGCAGCTAAAACTTGAAATTAGCGATTTTGCGATATATCGCAAGTGACTTTGTTTTCTTGAATTGAGTGCAATATGTAACATTTGCTGTTTATTCTAAATCAAACAATTCGACTAACGCGCAGTAAAAAAAGACCAATGTAATATTTTATTTCATGAAAGATTTTTTTTTTAATATATTCTGAATTTTATTAAGGATTTTTTAATGTTATTGTATACTAAAAAATAAATATTTTTGTATTTGTTGCGTTCTAATTAATACTTTTTTATTATTGAACTGTCACTGCTCTGAATTTACCAGATTTTTATTACGACAAAAATGGACAATTAAACAAATATAGCATGATATACATATACATATAAAAATTACAATAATATTGCAACGATTCACTGCGATTTATGAGAAAGATTGCAACTGCAATGCACAATTTAAAAAATCGCACGTTTTTAACTAAAACACGATGTTATTCCCCAAAATATCACGCTAAAAATTATAAAATTCAACCAAGTATACCTCGCTTTGAAGAATGGAGTGATTGGAGAGGCCAGGCAGAATGTCAACGAACACATCGAGTTGAAGTGCGATAAAAATACAATATATCCGTATACTGTACTCAGCATAGAACAGAAAGTTATATTCTTGTGAAATAAAAAAACCATCTGTAGGATTACCCGCCCGCACTCGCTTCTGGTGTGACCTTGCACCTATCTCGCCAACATACACCAATTGGACACGAGGCCGAGTGTGCTCGTTGGCATTGCCGGTATTTTTCTATGCAACGTACACGAATAGGACGCGGTTAGTGATTCCTTTATTTTCGTTTCCAGCGCGGACCGAACAATGGGGGATCTAAATTGGGCAAAAACCAGTCCGGCGTCTAGTTTGGTGAGGTCGGAGGCATTCTGGTGCACAGTGGACCAGGAGCAGTGCCAGGGGGTTAATGCAAGAAGCAGGAAAGAAGCTGGAGAGGGATGAAGAGAGAAGGAAACGGAGAAGGAGGCAACGTCGATAGTCTCACAATGCAGCCAAGTCTCACAAAGCGACCGGGTAGGATCTGCGATCGATCCAGTCGAGAGAGAGAGACCGTTCTGGATGTCCTCGCGAGCAACCGGCTTTGTGGATAAAAGTGGCAATTGACACAACGACGATGAAAGAATGTTTCATGTCTGTGCCACCCGGTTAGTTCGTTGCACCTTCAGTCAGTTATGACACACGAAATTTGTTTTATTTTTTTGTCTTCTCTTTTCGTTTTTTTTTTTTTTGTATATCCGTGAAATTGTTTCCCAATATGATGTTCATAGTATCGTTTTTTTTTCGGCTCGCAGCTCGCGCCAATGCAGCTGTTTCTGGAAGAATATACTATCCGGGTTAGTCGACGTTTAGGTATGGACGTGTCGGAATGTGGATCTTTTCGGAAGGAGGATGCGCCAGGCAGACGTGTGAGCTATGTGTGTCGGAAACAGCAGATATCTTCGCGACAAGATTATTCGTCAAATTGATTATGTTAGAAAAGATAAGCAACGATTTACAAAATTAATATGTTATTCAAAATAAACTGTGATTCTCGTAAATATTAATGTTTAACAGTCACAACAATGAAGATTGATGAATTAACCCGAAATTGAATTTATGTGGATTATTATGATAAGAAGATAATTATTATAAAAAGAAGAAAATTATTGGAAAATGAGACGTATAGATTATTACTTTTATTACTTGATGTATTTAACATCTTTCTCTCTCTCTCTCTCTCTCTCTATATATATATATATGTAACTTTATATAGAAGTCTATTTTTAATTTTGTTTAAAAAATATATAAATGATTAATATAAATGTACATATTTAATACGAAATAGTATACGGAAAGAACATTTTGTTGAGAGAGAAAGAGAGAGAGAGAGAGAGAGAGAGATGTCCAAAAATATACGAATTTAAAAAGAATTTTGGATCAAAAATATATTTAGAAAAACTCGAGTATAATAAGTAATACTGCAAAAATTTTAATATTCTAGTAATCAACTTGAGCACTCCTACATAATTATTTTGATAGTCCATTAACATTTTTTTAGTCCATTAAAATATTTGTAGCTAAATTCTTAGACACTTCAACAAACCCGTTTTTTCCGTGTATGCAGTATATTTAAAAAAATAAGAATAATAATAAAACAAGCGTCGATCTTTTTCGATTTTGTTTAATTTTAAACATGCATTCTCTTCCATCCTCTCTATTTCATTCCAAAGACCACCAATTATCAACGTTCAACAAGATTGCGCTGGTCTCTTAATTCTCTTTTTTGTTTTTTTAACGTGATAGCTTCGTCTGGTTACTCATCTTACACTTGTCTTATTTTTTTCCATGTCCGGATGCTCGTTTTGGCTATCATCGACACGACGCTTAAAACGTCGACAGTAATTGTGCGCCTGGCGCAGATGACAACGTCGTTTATGCTCATCTCGTTTCGATTGAGCGTAGTACAATATATACCTACTCAGGTAAAACTATTTAATAGTTTAATCAAATAATCAAATTTAATATTTCACAAATTTATAAATATAGAGAAGTATTATGGCTAGTGTAGATATTGTGGCCCCCTTTAATATTTCCACTATTATATCACATAACAAATCCTAATATGATTACTGGAATTATTATTTCAACTACATTTTAACAAATATAAGTATCAAGTTGTAAATATTGATAATTAACCACATGTTATCGTGTAAAATCTAAAATGTAATTTTGCCAGTAATTGGGATACCATAATATTAATACTACCTTCTTCTCTACTAAAAACACATTAAAAAAAAATTTAAAAAAACGTTTTAAATATTTATTTTAAATTGTTTAAAAAAGAAAAACATGTTTAATTTCATCTGATGTTTAAAACATGTTTTAAACATTTGTTTAATAAAATTTTGTTAAACAAAACATCCCTGACGTGCAGTCGCATCACGCCTTAATGCGGTCAATTAGCGGACTCGTGGCTAGGCTCTTCGCGCATAGCGCTGTATCCGGCGAAGGTCTGTGAAGTGTCTTGCGGCCTCGCAAGCTTCTTTTCGTCGGCCTTCTATCGTAGGCGCCTCCGATCGCTCGCCTAGACATCCTGGGATACGCTGATGTCTCCAATTATTATGACTTCGCCTCTGCCTGGTGCTCTATCCTCGCGTTGCAGGATTCTCTGTTACTTGTTGAGTTTTGCCTTCCTCTTGCTCGTACACGGGCTCGGGTACCAAAAGATTCCTTGGTCAGCCCTGGGCCATCGCTTCCTCCAAAGGTCGGAAGCATCCTGTATCTCAACATCCCCCGTTACCAGTCAGTAATCGCTCTGCGAATCTGTTCGCCTCTCTCTGCTTTTCACTTGACAGTAGCTTTACAAAAATAGTCGAAGATTAGCGAATAGAATATAATTTTAATAAGCGGCTCCTTATAGAGCTTTCGCTCGCTGGTAAGTTCCGGTTCGGATCAAACGCCGATTCGCGCTTTGAGAAGGGTCGTTGCGACGCCACAGCGAAACTGCAACGTCACATTATATATTATCACTGATATCCATTGATGGTAGACAAGAAGTTTACCTTGTCGGTTGAGTCAAATTTATAATGCATCTCAATATGAATATAATATTCATTTGATATATCAAGTTAATGTGAAAATATATCAATGTATTTCATATTTTTTGTTATTGTTTGAATGAAAAAATTAAAAGTAATGTTTACTTTATTTTTAATTATTGCAAAGATTATAATTATTAAATTTATTGATTGAAATTAAACTTCCTAATCGAAATATTTTTTGTATTAGCTATATCTATAGAATCACAATTGTTTTTTAAAACAGAAATACACATGTCAATGTATTTCATAAACTATTATATATATATATATTTTTTTTTTTTTTATGTAAATCAAATTAACGTAATGTAATTTAAAAGTTTAGAAAAAAAAAGTATTCGCAGTACGTGCATTTGTACAGTAAAAAAGCACGAATAGCAATATATATTAATTCTTGAATATCGTTACAAAGGGCGCTGTAAATTTCTTTCTGCACATAAATGCACTCACAATCAGAAAAAAAAAGTTTTATGTTAAAAGAAGAAATAATATATACCATTCTAGAATTTATTATAAGAAGATTTTATATATCTGTACATTTTTAAAATAATTATATTTTCTTTTAATTAATTTATGGAATTAATTAATTAAATTAATTTAATTAATATATTATTTTTATTCTCACAACACAACAACACACACAACATGTAATAAGCATATTTTATTTATTAATAAAAAAGGTATGCACAGTTAATCATTTTCTATATTATCAACTAATGGTTAAAGCTAACAAGAGATCTGTTTTCTCTGTGGTTGAATAATGTACATTTTTTAAACTTAAAGTAAGATAAGTATATGTTTGATATCTGCAAAGACAAAAAAAAAGTTCTAGCGTATAGTCTAGTAAGAATAAAATATAACAAAATCATATCGTAAAAATGAAGAGGTCAAGCCATGTTCAAAAAAAGATATTCAAAAATTTAAACCTTTTTATCTAATAATAATATATCGGTTACTTTTCGTTGTAATATATTATTATTAGATAAAAAGGTTTAAATTTTTGAGTATCTCTTTTTTTGAACATGGCTTGACCTCTTCATTTTTACGATATGATTTTTTTCGGTATTATTTTTATTGTAACATTGAGAATAACCCGATCGGAGTCGAAACATATGTTTATAATGTAATGAATTTAACTGTTAATTTAACTGCTCTTAGACATTCTTTAAAAATACATTGTTCAATTACTTATTATGTTGGTAACAGCACGTGATATAGAATTTAATTGTATCAATAACGTTTTTTTTTCAGTGTGATATTTCATGCGAGCGTCTTAAATCATTAGACCGAAACCTTGGTCATATTCTTCGCAATAATCATATAAGTAGGAACCAACGTCTACTTTTAGGCGACGTAAACAAACTGTATCAAATCTTATTTGGACCGTGAAAGTTTCAAAAAAATACCGATGAGAATAAGCCATTTACGATCAAGTTGGATCTTGGATGATTCTAATATAATTTAATCAAATATATATATATAAATCAGAAAATTATATTATTTTATTCAATACAAATATATAATAATTACTAAATAAGGAAACATAATTACAAAAATATCTCAAATACAAAAATTATTAGACATTACCTTCAAAGACTACTGTCGTAAGACTCATCTTTTAAGAAATAAGATCGAGAAAGAGAGAGAGAGAGAGAGAGAGAGAGAGAGAGAGAGAAGTGCAAAAAGATATATCTATATCCTATAACTGTATATACCAATCTATTAAAAACTGTTAAGTATTAAAAATAAAAATCTAAGATCAGTGCATATCTCTTTATTCTTATAAAGTTTCTTAAAAATTTTCTTATAATTTAATAATCTTACATTTCCATTCCTATAGCGATACATGATGATGACTTCTTTTATCTCCTCATGTGAAGCATAGGACGTCTACAGACCTCTTCCACTTTTGTCCGAGGCCTATATTCGTTTCTCGAATCAAATTGTTTTCAGATTTGTGGGTGATTGATCCACAGAATCCTACCTCAGTCAGATATTAGAGACATATATCTATTGATATATACTAATGTATACTGATGTATAGGACCTACAATTTAACGCCGAATCCGAGAAAAATGTTGTCTTTTACATTTATGCTCCGAGTCTATATGATAACCCAGGCACCATTTGATACGGAAACTTTTTTTACATTCTTTATATTAGTAATAACGTTAATAATTTTTGTGATAAAAAGTTTTGTGCCGTTTTCGAGCTGAAGAAAGACAGTAAAATTTTCGTAGTAATGTTTATCGAAATAATTTCTTTGATTTTTGCTGTTCAAAATGAAATACTCACCTAAATATACGTCCACAAAGTTCATAATTCAATTCATGAGTTCTCTCATGTCTAGTAATTTGCGCTTTTGTCTTAAACTCTTTATTACACGTCTCGCATTTGTGTGATACACCTCGAATATATAGGTCCTTATTAGACTTGTATCTTTCATCATCGTAATGTATTGCTATTATGTGATATTCTCGGTTGTAGTCTGAACTGCAATGTGACCGTTGCAATATTTATTATTTTTTACCAGTTAATTTAATCATTGATATTGTAATTGAATTATTTTCTGTATTTATTATTTTTGCCAGTTAATTTAATCATTTACTCTGATTTGAAAGAACAATAATTTTCCTAACACTTGTTCTTCAATTAAATACTCACCTAAACGTTAGTCGACAAAACTCACAACGGTAAGGTTTTTCGACTTTATGACTATTCTCATGTCTAATCAGTTTCGATTTACTGTTAAACCCTTTACCACATTTATATCCGCATTTGTATGGTCTTGATTCAGTAAATACGTTTATATAATGCCGATTCGAACTTGTCCCGGTTTCGGAGGGCACCACATCTTAATATTAAGATATAGCGATTGATATAAAGTAAATGTGAAAACAGTATCGTAAAGCTGATAATTGTTTAAATGCAATGCAGAAGATTACGAAAGCTGAAAGTGTATATCTTGAACTTTATAAACCTTACCGTGCTGTTGGGGTACATATTTTGTATCGTTATGTTTTCCCTCCTGTTGATTCATTCTTTTGAGAATCAACTTTCAATTCTTTCAGATGTAATTTTCGTTTCACTTTATTGTAATATTCCTGCCTTCGTTGTTAACACGTTCTAAATATATTTGCACAAGTTTACGTTGACATTTATCCACCTTAAATCATAGAATGAAATAATTTTTTTATTAATGCAATAAAATTATATTATGCTGACAGTCAGCGCCAGGCAAAATACATCAAAATAATAAAATTGAAATACAAAGTACGGAATATTAACAATCTGTGTATTAAATTACAAAATACTAAACTCTTAATTTTATCAATTTTAAGTACAAAATACAAGAATATTTCCAAATTTTGTATTTCAAATACAAAATACTTTTTTAAAGATGTAGACACAAAATACTTCCAAAAGATTTATTTGGAATACTGATTTTGAATTAATGTGCAGTAAGGAAATTTATTTAAATTCAAATTTTATAGATTTTTTTATTGGCAGTACAAATTAGATCGGTCCGTTTTCCAAAAGATGATCGCCTCCAAAGACGAGTCATTTTTTCGAGATGGAATTCGAAAATTGCCTGAGAGATGGGAAAAAGTAGTAGCCAGCGATGAACAATACTTTAATTAATCTGTTCATTCATTTTGTTTTGAAATAAATGCATTTTTGAACATAAAAAACGTACCGAACTAATTTGTAATTCTAATATTTAAAATAATATACTGGAAAAAATCCTTTATTAATTTCTAATAATTTTTAGGTCTGGTTTAATGGCACAAATTTTACAGCAGTTAAATGTTTCATCCTTTTCTCTCTACGTGAAAAAAAAGAAAAAAGATGAATTAATGCAAAAGTTCAGTTAAAAAGAGCAAACTTCTTGGCAAAAATGATAATAACTTAATAGTTAAAAAAAAACTTTAAATATTGAAACAATATCATGTTAACGACTCTCACAATCAATAATCAATATAAGAACCTATGTATTTAAAATTATTCATTGGCCGATGGTTGTGCTTATACTTAGACAACTTAAGAATTCAATCTAAATACGAATTTGTAACATCCACCGCTGAAGATGGCAAAAAACTATTGCCGAAACGTCCGAATTTGCTCGTAATCGTTGGATCACGAATTAGATGTAATAAGTATCGTTAAATTATAACTAATGTTGTGACTCTACTTGCCTGGTATACCGATGTATAATTTTAAATACATAGGTTTTTATATTGATTGATAATAACTTAAATTTTTACATACGCGACAATTTCATATTTCAAATTCAATATATGGTAAATGTAATCGAAATGATAATACAAAGTTCTTTTTACGCTTGTATTTGAAATGTGCCCAGCCCTGCTAACATCTATCACTACAGAATGTGATAAGAAAGTATCAGACAAGTGTTTCAAAGCAAGATTAAATATATATTATAAAAAAATGTAGGAGATATTTAAAATTAAAATAACGCTTGATGTTATATAGCTGTTAGACATGTATAACCATTTTTCATAGTTGGGCCTAATATTTAAGGCTTTCTTAACTTTATCTTTATATGCTCTACGTATTATATTAGTGGTTACTGAGCATCTAAGGATAAATTTATAGATGCCTTAAGTACATAGTCTGTCTGAATACTATGAATACGACCTTTGATGATATACGTAATAACTTATATGCAATATGGACGGCTTAAGCGTAGCAATCAAAACGTAGGAATACGGTTGAATTTGAAATTGTCTTCTTCTGACGTTCAAGCACGTCAAAATCTTGGGAACTACTGTGTCAAAGTTTGCACATGTATACGATAAATACATATAAGTAATTCTTTCGAAAACTGACATGACATTTTGTCCTAGTGACTAGTCTTTGGTATTGTTTAACATACTGTTTTATGAAAATCTCTCGTACACTTACGTATTGTATGATGTGTTACTCTATATGAAAAATACTTACTCGTTTTAAATTAATTTAATTAGTATTAATTTTTCTTCATCTAAATTTATAAAAACAACTTCAGTATTTTATAGTAAATTTTATAAAACCGCGAGTATTGAAAGCAATGTCTTATCATTATGTAGTGATTAGAATAATGACTTATAGCAAAATTAATGTTAAATTTGTTTAAAGAATCATATTATAATTAGATTTCGCTCGTTTTTTTGCTGAATAATATATACTTAACTCATTAATTTTACACATTTCGTTAGTCATGCCGTACAATGCTCGAGCGACATTTGGACTGCGTGCAGTGAGGTGAGGGGGACAGCGGAAGGCGGAGGCGATTCGAAAATCAACCGAAAGTTGCATACACTTTATGTACGTTCACTTTGTACTGACAACTTTATTAATAATATATTAGTTACTTTTCATGGTAATATATTATTATTAGATAAAAAGGTTTAAATTTTTGAGTATCTTCTTTTTTGAACATGGCTTGAACTTTTCATTTTTATGATATGATTTTTTTCGGATATTATTTACTTTTTAGAGTACAAATATATCACATATACATAAAAAATGATTTAAAAGTATTATATAACGAAAGAGAGTGAAATACGGCGAAAGAGAGGGGTGGTGGGGGAGAGGCGGGGGAAGGAGGTCCGTTGGGTCGAAATGGTGAAGGTGTGAGTGAAAGGTGAGAGGGGATGTTAGAAAGTTTTAATACGACCTTGAATGTGGATAGAAAAGAAGGAGAAGAAGAAGAAGGAGACGTTTCTTAATTTTTCATTAAATCATCACTTTTTGACCGCTTGTATCTCCAAAACGGCTTGACCGATTTAAAATTGTTTCGGCTCAAATTACTCGTGTCGATGCCGCTTTTCAGGACATATAATGTTTGATTCAAAATTTTTTACATTTTAGTAGTTATACATCCCCGAAAAATGGACTTTGGTGGCTCGGGATAAGAGACTTGTAGTGTCTTTCAGTTTTTGAACATGGCCGGAGACACTACCGTGTCTCCTGATATAAGTAAGAATAAAAGAATAATAGTAAGAATAAAAAACACATCTCGAAACATTCCTAATTAATACTATTTGATTTTAATAAATTTTGGATAAGTACATGTCAATATAAGGGATAAGCACTATAAAATTAAGTACATTTTATGTACTTAGTTTTATATTGTATATGCTATTAACTAAAATATATTTTTTAAGTAAAATCTATTAAATTCTAATACAATTTATAAATCGTTATATTATACAATAATATACTCGTATTATGAATCATTTTGAATAAATTTCAGGCGTTTTTTCAAATTAATTAAATAAAATAATGATATAAAATTAATTTAAGCTACGTAATCACAAACGCAGAGTTTATTTTTTAAATATTTAAAATTATTATATAAAAATCAGTATGCTATATGTAAACAAAGTACAGATGTTTCATAAAGTATTTCAAAATTAAATTAAAAAATTAAACATTTCTAATTTCCAAATAAATGGTTCTCTTTCTCTCATATCAATTTAAAATGCTATTTTAATTTCTTAAAAAATATATAACATTTATCACAAAATACTACTTTTTATTTTATTTTGTATTTAAACGTACAATTATTAATATAATATTATTAAAATAATATGTAGTTATATTGAATAAAAATAGCACAAAGAAAATTATTTATATATCTTGCAATTAAATATAATTAAATACAATTAAGTTATGTGATGTATTATTTGTAATTCTTGTGAGCACTATATATTTTATGAAATTGGAAACTGTATGTAGATCTCTTTTCAGCAGAAATAATACAGATATGATAGAAAATGATCATATATTTAAATCTGACGACATGAGTAAATATATCTAATAAGCATGAGCGAGATTTTACTTCCACTCACGCAAAGATAATTTTCTTCTCATATTCTATTTTTTTCTTTCCGGATGAGAATCAGTTACTGACCGAGTAATTTCATGCGTACTTGGCCAGGGGCTATCCGTTACATAGAAATGCAATTTTAATTCTTTGTGCACTGTATAGTGCAATGCGGACAATGCCAGTAAAGTTCGCATAGTGATTTATAGAAACGGGTGTGTCGTTACGTGAGGTCAATTGATGAATAGATCCTGATAAAAAAGATATTGATAAAAAAGTCTATAAATATCATTAAAAAGATATATATATATATATATATGTTTAAAAAGTTACTTAATATTATAAAATTTATAACGCATATTTAAATAGACGTTGGATAAGGAATTCGAAGTTTAAATTATATAATATTTATATATGATATTGTTTAAATTGATATTATATATAATTTGAACCTTAAATTCCTTATCCAACTTCTATGTAAGTGTGCGTTATAAATTTTAAAATATTATGTAACTTTTGCATTATTTTTCCATACTGTAGTATAGTACAACAATTAATATTAAAGCATTTTTTATTAAAAGAATATATTATATGCTGTTTTTAATAAAATCTGTACAATACATAATTTAATAGAAGAAATTGTAATAGAAAAAATATATAAACATAGTATCTGTAACACAGATACATTTTACATCAGTAAGAGGTATAGAATAATACACTAGATATTATTTTTTTATATCTTTTTCTGTTACATATTACAATTATGTATTGGAAGGATTTTATAAAAGAAGCATCATAATATTAGGTGTACAAATTAATTCTTGGCCTCTACATTTTAGCAACCTCAAAACCCGTTTAAGTTGAACTCTCCCTTTCCTCTGTAGTCATTTTTAAAGTGCCATCTTTTAGCTTTAAAATGAGGTACAATACTTGATCCTCCTGTGAACACAATCTGAAAAATCAGTAGTAAACACGATGTAACATTTGAGGCACTGCCTTCTTTTCAACTTAAAAAATACGCGGCTCAGGCAAAAGGATTTGTTCGGCTTTGGACGAGAATGCTGTATCGTACAGTACGTGTAAAAAATGACTTCAACAGTTTTAAGAGAGAAATTTTTTGACCTTGAGGATCGTGAACGCCCTGGTCAACCAAAAAAAAAAAAATGGAAGATGTGGAGCTGGAGAAAATTTTAAACGAGAATTTTTGCCAAACGCAATTAGAAAATTGCAATACATTTGCAAATACACTTAGAGTAACCTAGCAAGACGTTTCCTATCGTCTAAAACAGCTGGGGAGGATTTGCAAAAAATCCCAATGGGTACCTCCCGAAAACAAAAGCAACCGTCACGATACTGCTCTCTCCTTGCTCTCTAGGTTCAAGAAAAAGAATATTTTGCATAAAACTGTTACTTGTGATGAAAAGTAGATATTGTACAAGAATTCTAAGAGGCGAAAATCATGGATCCGTCCAGGTGAGCCGTTAACGAGCATCGCAAAACCGAACATCCATGTAAAAAAGGTGTTGCTATGCATTTGGTAGGATCAGAAGGGCGTGATCCACTATGAGTTGCTCCGACAAGATCAGACTCTTTTTTCTCCTTTTTTTTACGATTTCGGGGGAATCCTCTCGTCAGGTAACGTAGATGGAGAAGCGAAAATCGGTTCTGGAGCCCTCGAACCGTGACTGCTGAGCTCTATCAACAACAATTTATTCGTGTAAATGACGATCTTGAAGAAAAAAAACCATTTACTAACAGTGGAACATATCCGATATCTATTTCGAGCCCTACACCTAACTGATTCTCGATTCAAACCAGTTCAAAAAGTTGAAAAAAGCCTCGATGAATTCATTGATCCAAAGCCACCATCATTTTTCCGATCTGGAATTCGGCAATGGCCTGAGAGATGAAAAAAATGTATAGATAGCATGGAAGATTACTTTGAAGATTAAGTTTGTATTCATCTTTTTATAAATAAATGTTAAAGTTGGTCATAAAAGGCCGAGAATTAATTTGTACACTTATAATATATTTGTGTAATTTTTTAGTATTAACTTTTCTTTTAAAAAGGTATCAATAAATCAATTAATAATTATTGATATAAAAAATAATAACTGTATTAATAATACAATATTGATCATTATTTTCATGATAAATAATTGACAAATTTCAGCAATGATCTTATTGTATTAAATCGATATTATTTAAAATATAATATTAGAAAGAACTTTTAAATTTCAATTCGTTTTTTTGCCATATCAAGAAAGAAGGAAGAAGAAAACGAAGATGTACAAATTGCATAGGAACACATGCGGTGTTCATATCATTTGCCAGTGAAGAAATGTTACTGAATTATCAGAAAGTAGAGATGTACGTGTGCTACGTCTTGCAGCTGTCAAGCTTTCACAAAATTAGCGAGTTAGAAAAGCAGGCCAACTAATTCTACATATGAAAGTAATATTCTTTCAAATAATTCCATTCAAGTAACGTGGTAGGTATTACGTGAGTAAAATTATTCAAGACAATTAAAGGGGAAACACCAGGGCGATCGGTCGAAAAATAAAGTTGAACCTTAGCATGCAGTTACGTTTATTAATAATTTATATGGAATTAAAACGAAAGGAAAATTAAAAAAGAAAGTATCTGTTACAAAATGACTCTTTTGGATTCAAGGAACAGTATCGCAACTTCTTAGATTATAATCTCACGAAAAATTCATCGATTTATTATACTATATTTTATATTATGAGAATTCGTAGTGCTTTTCTCTAAACATTTTTGAAATTTGATAAAAGTTATGATGTATTTGTCCTCTCTCTTTCTCTTTCTCTCTCTTCCTTTCTTACACACACACACACACACACATACACACACACGCACGCACGCACGCACGCACGCACGCACGCACGCACGCACGCACGCACGTCTTACCGATATTTTTTGATCATAACCATTTATCTTTTACATTTGATATAATAACATTATGGAATACTATTTTACCAATAAATTCGTATTTAACAAGCAAAAATACGTCGAAAATAACAATTCATACTTATATGGTAAAAAATAGAAATAAATTTTATCCCATAGTGTTATCCACATGAATTATATTTTAGGTTCGTTTTGTTAAAATACTTAATGTCAGTTTAAAAAATTTAAGTAGGGTAGGTGGTCCAACAGTGAACCAGTAGTATACCATAAATCGTCTCAATCGGCGATCGAAATATTTCGTAAATGCAACGTTACCAGATTGCGCTGTTATTATGTAACGACTCGCATTTGAACCTTTCCTCAGTTAATGAACCTATTCCTCAGATAATGACCCTATTGAAGTCGATACTACTGTTGTTTATATTTATATCTCAAATGTTATTTATGAACAATAAATGTTCTGTTTTAAGTATCAAAATTATAACTGCCTCGTAACCCTTCTCAACATATTTTTATTTAATTTATATTACTTGAGCTATTCTATATTATATATATATAATAAATGTGAAAAAAAAGCATTTTAAAAAAATAAAGTGGAAAAACAATACTCTAATCGCTGTCTAGAGATAAATAAAAAATACCATATTTTTATATTTGTATAATTATTTAAATAATTTATTTAAACAATTACGTGTTCATTTCTTCAAAATATAAGTTAATAGTTAACCATATTAAATTAATTAATTATTTTATAGTTAATTTAATACTTATATGGATGCTTCGTGACAATAATCGTGTATGATTGTAACATAAACATTTGTTCGAAGCGTAAAATGATGAGAGAGAGAGATAACGATAAGGACACAAGATTTATTATAACAAGGGGAGAAATAGTAAGGCATCGGTACATCTTGTGTTTACTGAATGTAGAAAAAATGTGCCTATGCGTGTACAAAGCATTTACGATATTCAGTTATACCGCACTGACCAATTTTCAGTTATGTACATTATATTCAATAATAAAAAAAAAATACACGTAGGTTTCGTGCACTTGCTAGATTTTTTATTTTTACGTGGCGATAAAAATATAAACAAATAGATTCTACGATGTATTTGATCATAAAATATTATATTAATATGTTGAAATATTAGCTGATGTACGTAACTGTTATACCTATACTTATTATATTTATAGTTATTATATTGCTAAAAATTATTAAATCATATTCCGCTATTAAAAAGTAAAAATTTTAATGTATGTTTTTATTGTTTAATTTTTTACCAAAAAAAAAAGGAAATATGAAAAGGCATCAAATAAAAATATTAAATTATATGAAATAAATTTGATAAAATTTTTGTTTACATTTATTAATCATGTACATTTTAAGTATTAGAGTTTATTAAATGTTTATTAAGAGCTTTCTTGTAAAGCTTTATTTGCCTTATTTATAGTGATAAAGATTTAAATTATTCTTATTATATAAGAAAAAATTTCTTAAGAAAGTTAAAGAATAAAAAAATTGAAAATCTACAGAAAAGTTTATACAAAATTTCAACTTTTGTAACATCTCGAAAAGGAATTAATGACATTTCGGCGTAATTGAGGCTCTCATGCTCACGATGCAACGAAGTCCCGTTAACTTTACATGTGCGCGATTTGCTCACGTTACACAATTACTTGATTGTATACGAAACAGAATTTTAATAATATTTCTACGAATAATCTTAAATTGCTATAAATTTTGCTAATTCCATTTTTTACAATAGTTGTATAATTTTTAATAATTTAAAGAATTTGCGAATAAAACAGTAAAGTATATGCCTACAGACAATACAAATACAAATTTAATAAATATTGTAAAATTGTGATATAATAATTATTGCTAATAAAACGTAATGGGGTGGGATTATCAAAATAATACCAAAATAAATCATTAAACGTCGTATATGACATCATACTTATTTTATCTTCCTTTTAGCAGAAATTACCGAGCGGAGAGATGGTATACGCTTAGCAGCTCTTAATGACAATTAAAAGTCTGTATAGTGAGAAAAATAACTCCACGTATCGGAATAATTGTAAACTTAAAACTGTATGACAGAAATAATTAGCAATGTTATATAATACCATTATTTTATTATCACTATTACTACTTAAATTATGACTCTTTGAATATGAAAAATAATAAAAACTTTATTATCTTAATTTTTGAATCTTGTTCTATTGATGTATTATGTGCTTAATTTACAATAATAATTATTATCAATAATACTTTTGAAATCTTCTCAAACAATTAAATATTCAGTACATACATCTATAAGTTTATTGTAATTGTAATAACGATTTTACAAGTAATTAAGTTAAACTAGAAAATCACAAAAAACGTGATCAAAACTATAAGTCAATTGGCTTAGCGCAACATGGTATTTAGTATAAATACAATATTCTTTTATATAATTTAATTTTGTAGTTCTATTTAAAATATATTATTTAGAAATACACATATTTTACATCTTCTATGATAATTGTTATATAATATATTCATTAAAATTTTCTTTTATCACGGAACACTGTAATTGTCTAAGACTGAATTATTCTACCATCTTACTCTCTTATATTCTAATTTTTTTATTCTTTTGTTTATCCAATAGGTAAACTACCACACCACATAGTTTCTGAAGATAGAACAACCAACCCTAAACAACTTGTTTTTTTTAAATAAAAGAGTGTCATCTAATTCTGACCTCTGCCATAAAGTTTTGGTCTCAGGATTCAGATTTCTTTCATCTACGAACTTTTCTTGATAGAAAAGGAAACTTATATCTTTTAAAATAAATTAGCTAAAAGTGCCAAAAGAATTGGATTTCTGAATTTTAATGTGGTTGAATTTCCGAATTTTTTTTAAAGGATTCAATCCCACTTTGGCTTTCCATTTCTGTTTTCCATTTTGTGTCGCTGAAAGCATACATGCTTCAGTTTAGAAAACTGGATACACAGACTATGGGCAAAAGCTATATAATACCAGCCGTACAGGTAGACACGCTTCGCTGCAGAAAATGTTGGGAGAAAGAGAGAAAGATTCATGGGAGTGGGGAAAAGACTGCTTTACAAAGCAGGAATGGTGGTAGAGAGCTGTGGCATGGTGGAAGTTAGCCACGAAGACGTGACGTACATACTCGGCAGTGTACAGTGTACCATGGTATAGCTATGGCATAGTTAAAGTGGGAGAGTGTATGACCGTCCTCAGCCTAAGCCAGTCTAGTGTGAACGACCGTGAAGTGAACCTCGAATGGTACATACTTAAGGACCTTGAGTCCTTTTCTCATTGGAACTTCGGAGCATCAGGATAACCACCAGCTGTTGGTCGAGTGAAGTGGATGCAGTCGCCAGTGCCGTCTTCTATGCTTATCGAATTTTGATGAAATGAAAAAAGAATGGAGATCAAGTCCCCGAATCACGATTCAGGAATTCGTTGGTCAAGATTTTTCGTGGACTTTGTTCAAGAATGTGTATTATTGTCTTTAGTGTCGTTGAATTGAGTGTCGAGAAATTATAAAAAGATTTCAAATGTGAAATTCGTTATCGAGAACTTTATTGTTTGGATAATATTTAATTTATTGACTGATTTGTTACTCTACATTGAATTGATTGTCTAAAAAGAGATTAATTATTGCCTTAAAAACTGTGATTATATTATATATAACTCTGATTTACATTATCTTGGTATTCAATATAAAAGGTCTTTTATATTTCAATTGAAAAAATCTGAGAAATATTTAAATTATATTTATCGTTAAAAATAGTTTTTCTAATATAGTTTTCAAGTCTTTAATTTTGAAGAATTTTTAAGTGACGTAATTCATTTGGACGAAGGAGAATTATTTACAAGTCTCTGAAAATTGGAAAAAAATTACCTCAGAAAAATTCTGACAGATAATAAAAGCAGTGAAAAATTTTAAAGTGCAATTTATATAAACAAAATAGCATGATAAAATAAATTCATGACAATCAAATAAAATTAGTCTCGTGGAATGGGATTCTGTCTCATCGGATATTAAGTTAAAGTCCGGCACGGTCAAAAACCTGACGTGTACACCGGTCTGATCCGCCGCCAAGTAGGTCAACCGGCGTATGCGAGAGTGTGAGACTGAGTAAAGAGAAAAAAAGAAACATCACAAGTTTGCAGGACAAGAGGCGGAGGGAAAAAGAAAGAGAGAAAGACAGAGAGAAAGGCGAGGGAAAAAGAAGGAATGGCATGCCGCAGGCAGCGCCCGTAAAGTCGGTTCTCCTGATGTCCAGCGGCTCGTTGTAGGCTTGTGATCCAAAATGGCGGACATCGGTAGGCAGCACAGCTCGCTTCGAATTAACGACAACCGGTCCAGGTGCGCGGAATCCTGAAGAAAGGGTCCACGCGACATCGCGTCCTTGACATTTGTGTTCTTGATCTTGCTAGGAGAAGCGCGAGGTTGCGAGAGCAGTCGATGATCATGGCGGGACCCAATGGATCGAAGGTCCTCGTGACCTTGACAATCCTTGCACTGTCCGGTAAGTCCGGGAGAAGAAAGGTTGGGATAGGGTAGTGAATCTGGAGGTGGAGGATGAAACAATTTAGACATGAAGTATTATGATGTTGAATACCCTGCGTTGGAATTTTAAACAAAAATTTAACAAAATATTAAACGTAATTCTAATTATGAGTCTATCCATAATAATTATATATGAAGCAACAGTTTTATAAAATATATTCAACAAAACAAATAATGTAATCTATGATTATAATTTTTCTTTAATTGTAAACATAAAATTTAAAAATTAGAAACAATTAAAAATATAATTAATGATAGATACAATTTTTTTTTTGTTTAGCCATTAATATATTTTACCTAATCCATACAGATTATGAAATTACGAATTATGAAAAATATGCAAACTAAAAGTTCGGTGGAGATATCAATGATCGCAATGTGATGTCGTGGTGACATTAACGCTCAGTTTAAGTATACCAGTATCACATCGCTCAGTCGCAAAATAATTAGTATAATTTGCAAAAAGAATGCAACGTCTTGAAACATATCTTGAACCTGTCCGATAGGTTTTTAAGCCGGCGGCGTGTGGGCATGTCCGAAACCGGTATCTTGACCTCCACCGAAAATTTCGACAGGTTCAAGAATGCTTGTACCGACTCGAAGACGCTTCATCAAATCACACGCGACTATTAAGTAATTGAGGAATATTTTATCATTTTACCCATTGGATATAACTCCGTAAACTCTATAAGGATTCTTCCAGGATAGTTAGATTTACATATGATGAATATGAATCCTCATTTTCTCAAAAAAAAAAAAAAAAAAAAAA